>NC_139234.1:18407497-18453756 GCF_977018435.1 Lepisma saccharinum
GAGGGAATTTAGCCGAAGGTTCTTTTGTTCGTGGCCACTTCATATCACTTCGCAACTGAGGTTGTTGACACTCATCGAGCCAGACACCCCCGAATACGATTGGTGGACAGATAGAGCTATGTAGCAAGAAGTGGTTCAGACGCCAGTTGGGTTTGCGATCAGTAATATATGTTTTTTTCCCAATTGAACATCTTTTTGGTTATAGACTACATAATGTCTGTTCTGCGTATTTGCAGTATTTTATTCTTCCCTGCTCGGTGGCCGACGCGTTAAGTGGTCAACTTTCGATCCCTCCCTGCATTGATTTAGTTCATTTATCTTCGCTTTAGTTCAATTTTTGGAAAATCGGGACGATGATGATGAGTGATGATTGGATCAATATGATGAAGGGACCTTATAAAGAACACACTGGACACTGTCGTGGTCGACGCATTTGATTTTCCGGCTTGACTATATGGGTGTTCTTGATGAGGTTCCTTCATCAATTTTATCTAATCTTCACTCATCCTCGTCGTCGCGATTAGGCAAAAGAGGAACAAAAGCGACGGTGAATATCTAAATATACTTGCAGTGTATTCGAAGGAAGTGACTTGTCTTCGAAATATCACATAGAGCTACTTTTGTTTTATGCAGAGTCATTGCCTACAATGGATAAAAGTTTCGCTAGATAGTTTCAATTCTGCCGACAGGAATCACAATATGTAACATTGTCAATGAACAGACTGTACGGATAACAACATTCATGTACGAAACTGCAGATATGAATAATGAGAATTCGTAATAATAGGAGCAGTAAATGTAATAGGCTTCCTCATGGGTGAACCATTAGGGAATTAGCAACATTGTTAATACGTTGTTTTAACGGTCGATATTGAGTATTAGAATTCACATGTCAAATCACAAAGTTTGTATTAAGTTGACGTTAAAGTTATATTTGATAATCGGGGCTGACTCTACCATTTGATTTGTTTCTCTAATTTAGAGAAGGTCCGTACCGAGACGACCCCATAAAAATCCAGGCAAGAATAGGAGTGGACACTTTGATACTAGTTCAGACTAGGGATGGCCAAACGGATCCGGATCCAAAAGTTCCGGATCCGAGAGTTTCATATCTCAATCCCATTGTAATATTACCACACCTTAAAAGGTATTACGATCTTCGATTACAAAGAAATTTTTCATTAGTTAGTCCTTCAAGATTTTTTCAAGTGTTGTTCCTAAAATAATTTGCTACGCATCGGCTAACACACTCATGCACAAAAATAATCTTACTTGTTTAACATAAAATGTCAGAGGTGATTTTGTAAATGCCATTGAAAAGAATATGTATTCATTCGAATGTATTGGAAATGGAAACACACATAAATGTGAGACATTCCATTCCAGGATGAAACCTTTAACACATTTAACAAAAGATAACATTATAATATATGCAGTGTTATATAATTACAAAGTGTAAGACTAACAAGGGAGGTTATCTAAGTGTCCCCCTCCGATTTCCATGAAACTTCGCAGGTGTATAGAGGAGCCCAAAGGAAGAAATACGTGTTTTTTGTTTCGGCTAAGAAACTGTTCCAGGGGGCAACCACCCCCCTCAAATTTCAAGATGAGGACAAATTTAAGTGGGCATTTGACCCCTGTGTCCCCCTCCGCTTTTCCATGAAACTTGGCAGGTGTATAGAGGCGCCCTATGCCCCCTGTTTCTTCCTATGCCATATATACGTGGTTTCGGGGTCAGATCCCCACTTCAATTTCTCCTCATTTTAACATTTGAGGGGGGTGCCCCCTAAAACCATTTTTTAGCTGAAACACAAAAACACGTACGTCTTCCTTTGGGCCCCTCCATACACCTGCGAAATTTCATGGAAATCGGAGTGGGACACAGGGGTCAGATCCCCGCGTCAATTTGTCTTCATCTTGACATTTGAGGGGGTTTTTGCCCTCTAAAACCGTTTTTTTTTAGCTGAAACACAAAAACACGTATTTCTTCCATTGGGCCCCTCTATACACCTGCCAAGTTTCATGGAAATCGGAGGGGGAGACTTAGACTTCCCTTTTAAGTGTATTAATTACAAATCGCGCGCACACACACACTATATATAATATATAATATATATATATATATATATATATATATATATATATATATATAGTGTGTGTGTGTGTATGTATGTATGTATGTATATTATATATATATATATATATATACATACGTGTGTATATATATATATGTATATTAGCAGGTAACAATATGTTATAAGCACATTCTTACTTTCCAAAGAAGCGCTCATGTAGGATGGCAAAACGGATCCGGATCCGAAATATCCGGATCCGTTTTGAACCGGATCCGAAAGTTTTGGATCCGGATTTGAAAGTCCCAGATCCGGATCCGGATCCGAAAGTTCCAGATCCGGATCCGGACCCGAAAAATTTGATCTGGCCATCCATAGTTCAGACTAGACAGACATATTTAAAATCAAGGCGAGACCGATACTTTCATTCGGAAACTCTCAGTATCTTTGGAGACTGGCAAACTAACATGTATGATGCCTGACAACTTCTTTCTGTTCGTTGTCCATCTGTTTCCATTCCTTTACCTTTATTGCCCCCTTTTTTTAAATTCTCCATTTTCACTGTCTATTCCCATAATAATGTCATCCATAATGTCTGGATTACGACACATGCTGGTAGAATTAATCCTATTGGCTGAGACGCGAAACAAGTACCTATCACAACACGGGTAAGACTTTAATTCGTGTCAGAGTGGGATATGTTTTCCTTCGTGCTCAAAATGTTAAATCGTTTTCTACCCGTATTTTGTATACTTACTCACGGCAAATATACACTTTCTACTCACTGCTAGTTCTTCCACGCAATCAAAGATGGCGTTGTTTATAGGATATGACCATTATCTCACTTTCGGCTGCGGAGTGGGATATGCCCGTTTTCCAGCAAGCCCCTTATTTATTTTTCTATTCTGGGTTCACGTAAAGTTGATATCTTACACAGCTAAATAAAAGACCACACTGAAAATTTACTAAATTACTTACCTCTACTCCTTAAATATGCAACAATTATGTTACTTATTCAAGAAGTACTTCAACTATTAACTATTTCGCTCTGGTAGAGGTATGCAGTTTGTAAATTAAGTTTGGACAGTGCCCTATGCAGAATAGGATTTGAGAACGAGCTTGAGTATTTGTACTCACAATGTAGCTAATAGAATTTAATGCTAGCAGAAGCAAAAGGCATAACTTATAATATAAGTAAGAGTGAGAAAGAGTAATTATTTAATTTCATTAGCATATTTAATATTGTTTTTAAAAGTGTTTGAGTTGAGAAAAAGAACGAACAAAGAACAAATTTTGTAATACTTATTGACAAATGAATCAATCAATAAAGAGTAAAAACGCCTAACGGATGGTGTACTGGTAATCAAGGTGTTCTGGCTTCGATGCCCGCTGTAGACACATAGTAGTTTGGATCCCACTTTAAACTGTAGATCCAGTCCCTATTAGCCTATACGTGCATAAAATTTACTTAAAAACAAACAAACGAACAAAAAAAACACAAGGAGTAAACGTTTTATAACATCTAAAATAAAAAATAAGGTTACAAAATATTTGCTAATGAAAAGTGACAAATTTCAGAACCTCTCGCGGCCCTGTAAAATCGACTCCAGTGCCAGACGGTTGAGAAACACTGGTATATAGCAAATAGTGCTACGGCTTTATCACATGCACTATTTTCCCACGCGCAAGAAATTGTGCACAGCTGACAGTTTAATGGCCAATAGGATATGTCGCGAGCCAGATATCAACCGTAAAATACGTTTTTATTAAAGTCCGGATTCCGTGTCACTGATATCTGCTAAGTTGGAAGGCAAAAAGGCATTTTTTAGTTGTATTAGTAGAATTAGTTAATAGTTGTCTTGCACTTCTCAATTTAGAACGTGCTATGGTATATTCACGTTTGACGTAAAAAAAAAAATAATTTAACACGCACAATAAATTACTTTAAATTTCACCATCTTGAGCAATGGATGGTGGAATTGGAATTGATTATACGTATCATTAGCAATGGCTTTCATAATACGTTTGGAATCTTTGTGTACCTAAAATTTCAATTGAAAGAAACCTTATAAAAGCATTGTATATTAACATTAATAATAGTACAATTTAGCAATAAAAATGTTGTACACTGTTTCTACAATAATTCTTACTTATACTTCCAAATTGGATTCTTCTAATTTCAACTCTGCAAGTTGATTGCAAATTAGGACTGTCTATATTTGGTAGTTAAATAATAATTCGGCATTAAAATATGATTATTTTTTTCTGTTAAACGTATTCTGATATTACTGTGCTTCAGCCTTCGATGACAATTTTTGTTCTAATGAAAGCTCTTGTGGCACTAATAGTGCTCAAACATATTCTGCTATATAAAAAAATGATATCTGGAAAAGTTTCTAAGGCCCTAAGTAGCTGAAAGCATTAAAGAATACTTCTGTAACTTGCTGTTTGTGTTTCCTCATTTGTTACACACAAATAAAATTACTTGAAAAATTCCACAATCTAAGGACTTAGAAGAAGAAGGGCATATCCCATATCTTCAAAAAACTGAAACAAATAACTGTAAAGACCGTTGTTTTTACTTCCCAATTAACTTCCCTTACAATTGATTCACACATTACAACAGAATAAGGATCATTGACCATATTCCATAACCTTGTAGTTTGCACAGGAAATAGTAGATGTCACTAGTTTTAACGTTCAGTACGATTCTCACTTTTCACCGGATAAGGGATAGATCCTTCCTATCCCTATATTTTCAACTTAATGAAAAATACTATCAGCACCACAACAGACCCATTGTATAAAATAGTAGTAGTCCATATACTAAAATTGTTATGATATAAAATTACACACAGTTACACTATTGATATAGATAGATTCATATAACTCTATCTGATAATTCACGCTTATTTAGTTTTCATGGATCTTGATTTGTCATGTTTTCTCGAGTTTAAAACATAAAAGATCAGCTGGTGCTATTTTAACAAGCCAAATTAAGTTTACGAAGCTTAAATTCAAACTTATTACTTTCCTCAACTTTCAGGAACCCGTTGACCTATTTTCTCATTGTTCTTTCCTTATTCGACATAAGAGGTGATTTTGTGGAATAGGTTAATTTTCGAATTAATGAAGCAGTAGCATACTTGTGCTCTGAAACAAACTTCAAAAAATAACTCGAAAGGAGCTTAATACTCTACGCATGAAAGAGGAAATGACTTAGTAGGCGTGTCAGTTACATTCAAAGATTTTCCTTGACGAACATAAGTAAATCTGATGTTGATTGATTGATTTGTTGTTTTTATGTCCACTTTATGTCCAGTAAGGCTAAGCGGGATTGGACCTACAGTTTAAAGTGGGATCCGAACCACTGTGTGCCTCCACCGGGTATCGAACCCGGGATCCCTTGATTACAAGGCGACGACGCTACCACTGCGTCATCGCGGAGGCCGTAAATCAGATGTGTGTTATGTTTTATTAACATATATTTTCCTTCATAATGGTCTTGTTAATGTAAACCATATGTTCCATACTAACTATGATGTCTATGATTATTTACCACCGTTGATGTAAATAGTCCATCGAGACGTAGCTGTTATATTGAAAATAACGTTAAGGCTCGGCTGGACTTTCGGCCGCCGTCAGGACAGCTTATTTTTCGAATTTTCCTCTTTTCGAAAAACCGTCGAGATATTCCAAAATCTGAGAAATTACATCAGCTTATAATTCCTTCCGGCGCATGCACGTGAATTTTCGTGTGATTTGCTGTCGCTGTTATATAGATATTATCAATAGCTTAATAGATTCGCATAGTCACGAAACTATTGATGATATCTAGATAACCTCTTCAAATCAGTACAATAATTTTCCTTCGAAACATACAGGATGGAAGAAAAAAACAATTGTCGGACGCTTCTGGGTTGAAACGAACCCAATGAGAATAGAATAGAATAGAATAGAATGGTCTTTATTTAAGCAAGCGTGTTTCGGCCTCGTGGGCCGTTCTTACAACCAACCCTTGTCAAAGATACAATAAATGAATAAAAACAGAAAAAAAACACATTGATCATGATAATACAGTAAAGATAATATAAAGATTATACAATAATAAAATGATACATTGAATTGATAAGTATAAAAGATAAGTAATAAGTCTTCAGTAGTTCATTGTGTGTGGCGGGGGGGGAGGGGGTGTTAGGTATGCATTGTGTGATGTGTTAGTGCAGATGCAATTGTTTACATATGAAGGTTAATGTAGTTGTTGGGACAATAGTAAGTTGTTTAGTTGTTTCTTAAAACTTTGATGGCAAATAATGTTAGTCAATGGTGCAGGCAGTTTGTTCCATTCCCTTATCCCTGTAACAATGAAGGACTTGTTATAGGTGGCGGTTTTATGTTTGGGGATTTTTAGATTGTGTTTATTGCGCATATTATGTTCGACCGAAGTTCTACGAGAGCAGATCTTATCGAATAAGTATTTTGGGAGGCCACTCTTAAGTATTTTATGCATCAAGGTGAGTGTTAAGTATTTTCTTCTATTGTTAATGTTTAGCCAAGAAAGTTTCTTTAAGTCAATGAGGACTTTACAAACCAGGACTGTACAATTTGCCCTTGTTACATTTTACCACGGATGTACGACGGTTGAATAAAGACAACTTACAGCCTACTTCCTTGTAAAATTGTTACTTGCTTCCTTTCGCTTATTTGGATAGATTTTAGGGTTCGTAATAGGGATGAACGTTCGTAATAGGGAATTCCAATTCGAATTATCCGAAGCCGAAACCTATGCGATTCGATTCCTGAAACCGATATCAGAATGCAGAATTCTATCTAGGTCCAATATCCGATCAGAAAATCAGGATAACATATCAGAATTACAAATCTCCGATCCGTTCTTCCAACCTTCGATATGATATCCAAACATCAAATCTACGAATAATCGTTGAATCTTAATATCCTGGATGTGATATAAGAATTCCGAATCAGATATTCAAATCCTTGATTCAATATCAGAATCCTGAATCCTGGATCCGATATCAGATTCGGTGTCCCTAGTAACCAAAGCGTAGCTCTTAGCTTAGCTTCTTCCCCTTTAACTAAAGATGTCTGTTTTGGCAAATAACTTAAGCTCGTAGGGGAGCAAATGTACAATGATACGGATTTAATGCTAATGAATCTTGAAAATAGCTGACTCACCTTCGTGACCTCTTTCCTCCTCACTGTTTACTTACGATCACGCGTATGTAATTTATACACACACACCTGCACGCATATCTTGTTTATTATTTTCATAGTTCACTTACTCAGGATCCTTCGCGTTCCCCTAAATGACAAGTTGGCTTTGTTCGTATCTCGACCCATATATCCTCTGTGTATATCTGCCGACGTCATACGCACGGGCTGTGCAAATGAGGACAAATGCACTGTTATGATCGGATGTTCCTTGGCGCCATCGCACAGATTTGCAGGAAAGACATATATCGTGCACATTATGCCCCTTTCCCCCCTATAGTGTGTCTCAACGGTCAAAAAATAGCTACTCAGTTTACGTTTTATGGTTTCTCGTACACGATTCATCCATTTTCGCAGTCTAGGGTGGAGAAGAAGAGATGGAAAAACTCCAGCACGTTCTACCTTAGTGGCTCCAGCGAGAAGACTTAAATTTGTTGTGGCTTCTATTTCATTTAGCACTGCTCCCTTTCCGTCTCTTTCCTCAGGTGTACACTGGACGAAGTCACCTTGTCGAGATAGAGCCTCTAGCTTAGTTCGTTTCTTTATCAAAATGAATTTTATTGCTAAAACGTCTCTTCGTTCAGAGTTAATTTTAATGAAGGGATATTGTGGGAACTTTTCTCCAAGTCCCATGACACGTCAGTCATCCTTTAACTTACATCAGGTCGCACGCATCTGGTTCACATTTTCTGCACTTTTAGTTCACTTTCAGTGCTGATTTCGTACACTTTATATAGCTAAAAGGAAGTTTGCCAAAAGTGTTCAAAAAGTGTATTTTTTTAGTGTAGAATGAAAATTTCTCATATGTGATATTTACAAGCATGAGTCAATTTGTTACGCTTAAATATCACAAGTTAATGAAAAATAAAAGTTCTACACTGAAATATATTTTAAACAATCAGTATTAATTAGTATTCTCAACTTCTAGAACGATACCTCATTACAGAAATGTAAGTTTATATGCTAAAATCATAAATTTCAATACATTCTTATATTGTGGCAGAAATAATAATAATAATAATAATAATAATAATAATTGATATCATAACCAATGCACGTCAGCGTTAAAGGAAACTGAAATGCAAGTTTTGAAATTCTCATAAAATATTGATTTATGTATAGAACTGTTTCATACTGTGGAACTAATGCAAATTTTTTCCCACGCCTTTTGTATCACATTTATGTCGAAAAGCCATACCATTCAACATGCATAAACATACTTGAGTGGGACGGCCATATACAAAGGGTGGAATCATAGCATGCAACAAAGTACAATATTGGACAGTATGTGGTAATCGATCCAAAATAGGTCCAGGAGAAAATAATGGGGGGAATTGGAAGAGGATCCAATTGCAGAAGTCACAAATTGAAGGAGGCATTGGACAGAGAGACAGTGGGATGCACAAGTATTACTTGCCAAATTGTCCTTGGCTATTTTCACTATTTTTTTCTTTTCCATCCAATGGTGCAGAGGTTATCAGTAAGGCCCGGGACTTTATGCCCTATAAAACTGTAAAATATGTATTTAATTATGTCATAAAAATGGGAAAATGTGTCATGAAAAATTAAAATTGTCAGAAAAATGCAGAAATATTCCCAGTAAAGCCAAAAATATTCACAACAGTACTTTCAAATTTATCATTATACAGGATGTCAGTATATTCCAGGGAAGATCGACAAGGGGGTGGGGGGGGGGGTTAGGGTATTAAATTGAGACAGAATGTAGTGGAAAAGTACTGAAAATATAGTGAGGTTCACTACAATTATCCTAAGTTTTATTTACTTTTACTATTGTGGAAACTAAAGTATAATTAGCAGCTCGCTAAACAAAGCGGGAGTATTATTGTTCTGTACAAGTTAGTAAGAAAATACGAAATGTGCTTTTTATTTCTTCGTCCATAATTTTCTTATCCTGCCATCGATAATATAAACTATCCGTTGCTCTAGAGGTACGAAGAATAGATTATAAAATAACCGAATATATCCAAGCCAATTACGAAATTATGCAGGAATATGTCTTATTACGAGAAAATTGAATAAATATGTTGTAAAAACGCGAAATTGGTAAAATAGGTCAAAATATGCCTTATCATGTTTGTCTATTTCGGCAGATTTTCATTAGAAATGTAAAGATCTTACCCCAGTATTCGATCCGATGCCAAATAAAAAAAAATGTTATAACATGAAGTCCCGGGCCTCCAGCAGCTTGATTGGTGCTTTGTTTCAAGTCTTCAAGCTCTCATTGGGTAAGATGAAGTGCATGAACATAGTGGACAATTTACTTGGTAGTACTTATGCATCCCATTGTACGTTGTAAGCGCTGGGGCTTGATATACGTAGAATGCAGTGCCATAGAAGAAGAAGAAGAATATAGCTTCGTTTTCTTCCCTTCTTACCAGGATATCGTAGTCGCAAAAGTAGTCAAGAGTTTACGAAACCAATAAGCTTTAACCAGACTAACGTGTAAATGCAATGTGGGATGAGGGTAAAGTCATCTCACTTAGAAATGCCGTGAACCGCTTCTATTACACATCATTTTTGCCAAATGTTTAGTTTATCCGACATTAGACGAAAGTGATTCACAAGGAATGGAAACTGCTCACCACTACTAACGTATGTTTTTATTTAGGGGTTGGTTAATTTACAAGTGCTTTAAACCCAGATGAAAACAAGAGGTTAATACAGTGTTTTGGCACAGAAATAAAGTATGTTTTGAGAATTCAATTCGCAATCTCCAGCAGGCATCTTAATCTTGTTTCGAAACAAAATGTTACGGTGCATCAACTTTTCTTTTGTTTCACCCTAAACCGTGAAACACAGCCGAAACGTGAGGGAAACACTAACGCCATCTTCCCGCAAAAATTATCCCTAATCCCATCAATCTCTTTCCCGAGCGCCGCGTGCTGATTGCTTTAGTGTGTCGAATGGAGGGAAAAGTTATAATTTCCTTGTTCCTTCTACAGCGGGGACTCGCAACACTAAAGCATGCGAACACGGGGAGCTCCCACAGGAACTGGACACAGCATGCTTTGCGTGAATTATGCATGGACCGCACCGTGGCGCTGCGAGCGAATCTCAGCTGCGCGGCGGCCAAGGGACCGGAACTCTACAAGCAGTGTTACCAGCTGGAGGGAAATTACCCACAGCGAAGCGAAATTTCCCACTTTGCAGGGAAATTTAGGGAATTCAGATTAGCTGAAATGGCATGGCGCCTCAGTGGCAGAGCACATGATCTTAACGCAGTAGATTCTGGGTTAGAGTCCCAACATGGTTATGGGCGTTTCTTTATCAATTTAATCCACTCACCATTCATCTCCATCGTTACAGTAGCCAAAAGTGGCAGAAAAGCGAAGTAAAATAATCCAAATCAATGAATCAACGCAATATAACACTCATAACGAGGACAGGAATCAAACCTGGAACATTCGGTGTTGTGATAGTGAGTCTATCACTGAACAGCCTTGATCTTCCCTGGCCTTGAATCTATAAGTTGTCATTGTACAGTCACCTGCAATAAAAAGAGTTCCTAGATCTTGCACTGTGTTGCCCAACTGTACGACGATGAACGACCTTGAATAGCAACTTTTCAATACCAAGTTGGCATTGCCGTAGAGTTAGGCAACACACAAGACACTTTGCAGAGAAGCAAACATATCCGGATATATGTGCTCTTTTTTATTGCGGGTAAGTGTACATTTATGTCAATCATGACCAGAAGGATAAGAGGATGAGGAATGAGCCTGAATAAGGATAAATAATTATTGTTTAATGCACCTTTATCAAGCATTCGATTTAATAACTGAACAGAGCAAGTCATGCTGTAGAACACTGTATGTTGACTCACTACATTTTTGTCCCAAGTAAATACAGGGTTTCTATAAATTAGTTATACAAAAGTAACCGTTAATTGTGAAGAACGTGTATGTGTAACAGAAATGGTTAATACATCAATGAATACAGCATATCTTCAAGTTTATTGTCGTCCGTTCTTAATTTTAGCCGCCACTGGAGGCGTGAGCGTTTGTTTATCTTACACAGTACCGAATTGGATTGGTCGTGGTGGAACGATTCCGTAGCCACCTCGTTCGCCTGAATGGACCCATGGATTTCTCTATCTGGGGTTACATTAAACAACGTGTGTTTGTTCCCTCTCTTCCCAGCAACGTCGATGATACAGATATGCTGTATTCATTGTTGTATAAACAATTTCTGTTACACATACACTTTCTTCACAATTAACGGTTATTTCTGTATAACTAATTTATAGAAACCCTGTACTTTTTCTCACTAGGCAGACCACAGTATTTTCGAATACATTTTTCATTTTATACTACTATTAATATTATGAATAGCTCAAAAACAAGAATAGGCATGTCAAAATATGTAAGAATAGATAAATTCAGATCTTATAATGAGATTAGTAGAGCTCTCTGTGCGGAGAATACTGCTATACGAGTACCTTTAGGCTTTTTAGGCCAAGTCATGGAAGTGAGGTGAAAGTAAAAAAAAATATAGATAATATTTCAAGTATAAGGTAAAGCACATAATTCTTTATAAATAATAAAGAAGTGAGACGTGGATTATATTATCGGAGCAGTGGAAGTTAATTATCTTTCAGTAGGTAATTAAAATATTTAATGTAAAGCTTAATATTCATTCAACCAAAATATTTATTAACAAATCAGATTATACTTTCCACATTTATATATGCATCACAAGGTTCATTCACATCCCATCTAAACACCGAAGAACAACATTTTATTTATTGATTGATTGATTTAGTTTATTTTACTTCGCGTTTTGTGCCTCTTGGCTAATTTGCGAAGATGGGGATGAGTGATGAAATGATGAAATTGATAAATGGACATTCACAAACAACCAAACCCGACCGGGATTCGATCCCGGGACCCTTGGCGTCGCAGCGCGATTTGCTAATGGCTCGGCTACAGGGTCGGGCAACAGCATTTTAGTTTAGTCAACAATAATAACCATGTATAATCTCCCCATTAAATTGTTGCAGTCCGTCCAATTAAATCATCAAAAGTCAGTACGTAATGGCTATATGAGTGCACTGCAACCCCGCCCAAAACCACCACAGCCTACATGACCCGGAGCAATCTACCTTTAAAAATTAAATATCATCTTTAGAATTTTCAAAAGGTAGACATAACTCTATAAACGTTAGGCAAATTACACCAGGCCTAGCAGGCCCAAAAAGAGTGATACACGGATATACAGTATACTCAGCCTGTGTCCAGTTAGTACAACGTCTCCCCCAGTCGGCAAGTTTCTCCCACACCAAACTCCTCGCTCATCCAGCGCAGAAGCCTAGCCAATGACATACCCTACCTTAGTCACATGTATATTGCGTCTTCAATACGTTACCGACGAGCTATCGTACACTATGGGCTTTCAAGCACTTATAATAAACAACACAGTTTAGGAAGAAGAATTGGTTAAGTCTAATTAAGTTCGTAGGGTAAATAAAGGGTTCCGGGTTCGATTTGCATAGAGGTAACGACACGGTGATTCGGAACCCTGTTTAAACTATAGGTCCGGTCTCTGCCGACTCGGTAGCTTGGCTCGTTAAGTGGTCGACTTTCGATCACGCCACCGAAGTCCCCGGGTTCGAATCCCAGCTTGGGAACGGGTGTTCGTTCTTTGTCAGTGCGCTTTCCTCAATTTCATCTATTCGTCACTCAACTTCATGGACCTATATTTTTAAGACGATAGGCACTTAAACAGTATTTTCAGTCCCTGGTGTATTTGATAGAATTTAGCCGAGAGCACCAAAATTGTCTTAATATAGATCTTTGTACAAAATTTGTTGGGAAACCTACACAGTTGTAGAAAATATTAGTATTCATATTGTAGGCAGTGGCGCAACCACAGGGGAGCAGGGGGGTATCACCCCAACCTTGGACGGAAATAAGTTTTCGGGGGGCAAGGGGGGGCAAACATTAACGGCCAAGTGTACTTGCAGGGGGCAATTACCGCTGAACACAAATACTTTAGCAGCAACTTCTACCCTCTTTTGAATAATTTACAAGGGTAATAACATCTTTGATACTACCACTACTACTACTACTACTACTACTACTACTACTACTATTACTAACAATAATAATAATGTTGGTCCCGGATTCGAATCCCGGCTTGCGGATGGATGCTTGTGTAGTGTCCATTCATCAATTTCATCATCCCCATCTTTGCAAATTAGCCAGAAGTGGCACAAGAAGCGAAGTAAAGTAAAACAAATCAATAATAACAATAATAATAATGTTATAATAACATTATTATTATTATTATTAGCATTATTATAATTAAAATTTATATTATCATCGGTACATTTATTCTGGTACTTCCGCCCCCCCCAGACAAAAAATTGTGGTTTCGCCTCTGAGTGTAGGAATACAGTGTGCGGAAGAATATAAAGAAGTACCTTCCAAGGAAAAGGGATAAGGACACGAGATGAAAGAAAATTAGTTTATGGGAGAATAGTTCACTTTTTGATGTTATAAAGTAAAACATAAGGGTGAAATATTTAAATTCTGTTGTATACATATTATATTATCTAACTCTCTGGTTAGGTAGGGAACCTTTATTACTGCCGCAACACAACCCTTCAACCTGTCCCTTGTAATTTTCCTTCATGTCCTTCCCACAGGTCTCTTACCACCAGGTTTCCCAATTCTCCTTTCTTCTCCCATGCGAGCCATATGCCCTCTTAATAATGTCATGTGATTTAATGATTATAACTATACAGAGAGGGAAGGTGGTGAATATTCTCCACAGCAAACAAAAGTGCTAAATAAGAAAATGCCCTTTTACCCCAAATATGATTTTTGTGTACGCTATTTAGGTGTATACTAAATGTGGTTTCTCCTCCCCATAATATACTCCAGCCTCCCTTCTTTCTCCTTACATATTTTTTTCCGGCGTCGTACAATCAATCACCTACTTCTTCATATCTTTAGTTCATTTTTAGTGTGACGGACCATTTATATATATACACATAACATATATATATATATATACACACACATTTGTATATATATATTAATTAACACATATAAATGCTGTATATATGTACACACACACACACACACAGCATTTATATGTGTTAATTTTGGCTACTCCTTTATTCATTATGGATATAAAGTCGGGTGCTTCATTGATGAAATAGTGGTAACGTAATCCGTTTGTAATGAAGGGGTCCCGGGTTCAACACCCGGTGGAAGAACATTGTGTTTCGGATCGGTCTAGCCCCGAGTAGCCTGTCCGTGCATAAAGTGGACTTAAAAGAAAATCTATAGAAAGAAATTGAGTCAATATGGCAGACTCTTACATTACAACTTTAATCTAAGTATGTTTCAAAATTGTGAATAATAGTCATTTCTGTAAACTACATTTGAGAGAAATGTACGTGAATGAGAGTGAAGCTTAATACAAAACTTAAAGTTATCTTTGTTCCGTTGTTTAATAAATATTTTTCGTGGCGTTATTTCAAATAATTCAACGGCTAGAGGAATATTTATGATATTCTGGCTTTCGGATAATTACTATTTAAGTTTGCTTTCGCATTCAACAATATTTACTACCCATTTTTTTCAGGTTCTTATTTCTTAAAAATAACATGAAAAAGGGAATTATTTTTTTCCATCCAAGGGAAATTTTACTTATGGAAACACTGTTGTAACACAACAACACGCAGCGCCTAACAGTGTCACGGTCGGAAAGAGCAGCAAGTGTCAGTGGGCTCATCTTTTCCATTATACAGTCCATTATGATCAAATGCATAAAGCGGTTAAGGTTGGGGGGAAAAAGTGGGCGGTGGATTGTTGACGAGCGAAGCTCACTCACTACCATTGTTGGGAGAGAGAGTGAGATTCTCCCTATCGGAAAGGCCGGACAGCTCTGTACACCTCGCATTCCTGAACAACTGTGCTTCTCTTTACAAAGTTGTAAAATTGTGATTTATTTTAAGTCTTTGCAAATTGTTCGTGTATCTACGTAGTTACCATATCAAATGAGATTATTACTAACAACTACAAAGGACTTTAAATCTGACTGGTTTTTATTGATATCTGTGCATCTATATAGATAAAAATAATCTAATATAGGATATATATATATATATATATATATATATATATATATATATATATATATATCTTACTTCTATCCACACACACACAAACCTTTTTTCTGTACAAAGACGTAGGTATATTAAGAAAAAATCAATTCAAATTTAAAACCCTTCACCGTTGTTAGTAATAATATCATTGGTTAGGTGGCTCCCACTTCATGAATTATTTGCAAGGACTTAAATAAATTTATCTCTGTCTCTGTGTGTGTGATGGGACAGGGTGATAGGGGAGGTTTATGTGATATTCGTATACATAAGTATAACTATGTAACAGTTTCAAACATATGTTTCTTGTAATCTTAATTGTTACAACATTGTTTCCAATTATCTTTTCTTTGGAACTGATATTATAATAGATTTCATTGTATTCGTACCTCTTGGGAATGTGTACATTGTAACATCGAGCAATTAAAGAAAGTTAATACGAAAATAGTTGTTAATAATATAATTTGTGAATAATTTATAAAGGTGCATGTTCGTACATGCTTACCTGCATAAGTTGAACCAAGTTGAAATATTACTTGGATTGAATGTAGGCCTAGTACAATCAAGTTCTAAAATTCGTACCTCCACATTGAAAAATTTGGAGTAAATTCTCTGATGTGGTTAATATTTCTGTTTTAGTAATAGTACACCCAATGTTGTGATGGACCTTTAGGACATTGCCAAGGATGACCAATCTTGGATTGATTTCTCCTTGGTAGTAACAACAGGGATGATTGTGTTGTGCAGTACTACAACGGGTTAGGAATACCACAGTGTATTCTATTTGATTATTAAAGACGCTATTTTAAATAGTAAGGCACAAAGGTTTCTTATGGAACTAGCGAAATGGATTGCTTGAGTTATACATGGTTTATGAATTATCAATATCTTAATTCATATCGGGAAGGAAACATTTTGAGGTGGCGAGGCCGTCGGAAGGTGGTCAAAGTAATTTGAATGAGAATGTAATCATATTTAACAAGTTCCATTTACTATGTTATCACAATATGTTCCATGGGTACTAATCAGTATATTAGCATATCCCTCGGTTTCTTGGTTATATACTTCTAACTAGAGTTTACGAGCTGTATCTCTGCGGGTGACCTTGACTAATTCGCGCAGATACAAATCCGTAGATGCTACCTACTCGCCGTTGAATGGTCGACAGTTCTTACAAAGTTAAAGGAGAATGACACCCATTGGCTAAGGCAGTCGGAAGCTCCTCCCTTTGCTACTGCGCAGCCAGTCGTGGTCAAGGATTACTTGCAAAGATACAACTCGTCCACTCTAAATGCTAGTAAGGGTATTCCATATCATGATTAATTATAATTTGAATGCTAAGTCATTGCACCAAAGATTAACTTTCTTGCATTCAGAGCTGAATGAAAATAACTAATATTAATGCTTTAAAAATATCTTATCTTTATTTCACACACAAAATATATTTATACGTGTATTTTTCGTAGATTAGTAGCTACAATGTCGATTGTTGTTATTTGCTTGCTCTCATTGTTAGACAGATGGACAATTGGATCGAGACATTGCACTACAATGTAATAGCTCTTTAAGCCCACTTATTCTATCCACTCATCTATTGTAATTTCCGAGTAGTCAACACAAATGGAATGGTTCACGTACTGACATAGACACAGAATTTGAGAGAATTAAGTCGATATCTCTTTCGGTAAGGGCAAATTACTTTTTTATGGGAACTGAATATTTCCTGGCGATGTGATGCAAACAAGTGTTCTCGCGAGATCATTCAGGTTATGTCAGTGTCCGTTTCTAAGGTTTCTAGAGCATACAATACTATTCCCTGATGATTAGAGCAATGCAGGCTCCCGAAATATTGGAAATAGGCGTTGATATAACCTGAATTATCACCCAAGAACGCTTATTTGTACATGTTTGTAGCTTTATTTACTTCTGGGACACATATATTGATTGTTGATTTTAGATTGTTTGATTGCTATAGGCAGATAAGTACTCAAATCGAGATCCTTCATATCACGATAAATATATATATATATATATATATATATATATAGAGATCGAGTTGGATTGTTGACAAGAACAGACAAACGGACGGGCAGATCGATAAGATTAATATCGAATGAATTAAATAATTCACAGTTTTTTCTATTCACCAAATTCCAAATTTATAGCTTAAGTTGTTTCCGAGTGTGTCAATTTTTGAGACTTTCACTTGCTTGAAAGCCATAGAGAGACTGACGTGAAAATCAGAATAATTTATGTTAAATTAAAATATAATTTACTAGGATATATGTGTAGTAAATCGTAGATCTTCACATTTGCCAGTTTCGTAAATATCGAAAGATCAATTTAATCGATTGTTCCCTCTTCCCGACAGCTTCCTCGTTGTCCAATCTTTAGCATCATATACAACAGAAAGTAATATTTTATTTTGGTCTTCCCAAATTCAAAGGACCGGAAAATGTCTGTATCCTGCAACATATGCAACACACACAACGATTGAGTGTGGCGGGTTCCTCAAAACTTCAGGATGCTTGCTGAAGTCTGAGAAAAGGCAGAACATACGTAGATTCCATGGACTGCACGAAAGGTTCTAGTCACCTGTAGTTAGATTTCCTGCGAGAAAACTTACGATAGAGAAACCTGTCAGACAAATTACAAATTTATGACATCAGAGTTAGGTTTTTCACATGCCTACGGAGCGAGAATTCAATGACTTATGCAAATTCGTAGACGCACTTCTTATTTCACTTCTTCATGTTAATACGGTAAGAATAGATTGATATCTCTGCAATATAATATTTCCAGCTTTTCAAGGCATCTGTAAATTATTACCATACAAACAGTTCGTTAAATATTTGTATTTTCTTACATTGAATTTCTGTGCGCCGTTGTATTAGTTCACTCTTCTGCCACTGCGAGCGCTGGCACTGCTATTCGATTAAGCTACAGAGTAAAGTAGCGAGAGAAAAAGAGGAACAAAAATAGATAAGAATTAGAAAATAGAATTATAAATTCTTTATTCATGGGTGAAGTTCAGCCTGTGGCTGCTCTACCACTTAATGTGTGTGTGTGTGAGAGAGAGAGAGAACGAGAGAGATGGGGAGGGAGGAAAAGGGAGAGAGAAGATTATTGAGGAAGCAAGCGACTTAGCGTCAAACTACACAGAACGGCCTCTCCCGTATTTGTGTTCATATTATTGCTCGTCCCTCTTGTGCCACTTCCGGCTGACCGCGGCGATGAGAATGAGTGATGATGAGATTAAATTGATGAATGGACACCCATGATGAGTCCGGGACTCGAACCCGGGAATTTGGGTGACGAGATCGGAAGTCGACCGGGGATCAATGGGTGACTTTTCCTGAAGAAACCCTAATGTCATCCTTCCTTCCAACTGTTAGACCGCACTTTGCAGATTAACGAGGCTCTGATGTCTGAACCTGCAACAGGATAATCCTCTGTAGGGCTCATGTTGTGTCGCTCTCATATGTTTATGATTGTCCCTTCATACCATGAGCGCCCGCAGCTCCCTAGATTTCTGGAAAGAGTTTAAGTAATTCGGATGGTGAATTTTAGACATATTTTATAACAAAAAGTATTGTTTTCAGGCCTTAAGTACAGAAACTATTATTATTATTATTATTATTATTGGAAGTAGGGTTATATTTAAGCTTACAGTCTATTTTACACTTATTATCTAACTAAAAAAACAACAGATTTTTGTCCTACATGAATTAATGTTAAGTATACAGTTATGCAAATTGTATATAGATATACCCGGTGGAGGCACATAGTGGTTCGGATCCAACTATAAACTGTAGGTCTAGTCCCGATTGGCCTTACTGTGCATCAAGTGGACTCAAAACACCAAATCAATCAATCAATGTATATAGATATACAGAATATGGAAATTATCAATGCACGTAATTTTAAGAAACATAAGAAGTAGTGGTAGTAATAGTAATGTAATAATAATAACAATAATAACACCAACAAAGATAAAAACAATAATAATAGCTGTAATTATAGCAATAATATTAATGAATAATAATAATATTAATAAATAATAATAATAATGATAAAACTTTATATGACTCTACCCCCCTGATTCATACATCTCATCTTACCAGAATTCATCCTCATCTTCGTGATTAGCCAAAAGTGGAATAAAGGCGAAATAAAAAAAAATAAATCAATCAATCGAAAGTCGACCACTCAACGCACTCGGCCACCGAGCGGCTGTGGCCAATCTCAGTCTCAGCCCTGAATATAATTGGCTACAAGGAGGAGGTCCCCTTTAATTTTCTAAACGTTTTCCTTTATATAATCCTTTATTACATAAATAAAAGAGAAGTAAATCTTAATTTAAACAGCTATAAATAAGTAACTATGAAAATGTAATGGAGGTCATATGTCATTCTATCTGAATTGGTAATACTTGATAAATTTAATGTTCCTTTTTAAAGAAACTATACATTAATTTTATTTACGTTTCATAAAAAAATGTAAATTATGATTTTGGTTAGCTTAATTGAATAACGTAAACAACATTATTAGACGTCTAGTAATTTCGTTCCCCAAATTCTGAGTCAAAGTGCTCACTGAACCTTCTTCGCATACTAGGTAATTTGAAAACCAATCAGCAATTGAGGATTATTAAGTTGCTGATGATGCGTGATACTTTAATGAGAATTAATTAGAATCAGAAACAAACCAAGTGGTATGGAAGCCTGTCATCGTAATTGTTATGCAGCAACGACCATGAGAATTTTGAAATCTAAAATAACTAACTAATTCTCTAGCATTCTTAAACCCAAAGGTTTATTGCCGCAGAAACACATGTTTTCACGTTTTCCACTTGCTCATATCCTGGGCAAGATCAACCCACTCCTGGTCATCCTTACCAGTTTCCTGCAGATTCATCTTAATATTGTCTTTCATCTTCGTCTTGTACTCTTAAAGTCATATCGTGGCAAACATTGTGGTCAGATGTATTACTTAAGTATCCAAATGTTTCTCTTAAGTTTCATGACGTTATAAAATGTATGTAAAAGTTCCTTTGTGGATTCAGTAAATTTCGAGTAAAGAAAATGAAATGAGTCAAGTTTGACTCTCTTTAAATGGGAGCCGGAGTTTCACACCTTCACTTTTCACTTCCTTTAAGTTCATACCGACGCTGATTTGCTGCTGTTGTCAATTTTGTTTATTTTACTTCACTCTCATTTCACTCTAGCAGTGGCGGCGATTGGGTTCCAGAACTGGGGGGCAAGGACAGTTTACTTTCCTTGGGAGATAAGGTTTATCATAGTGCGGGAGCAAAAGTGACAAAAAGTCGGGGGGGCCCTCACCCCCTTATCGCCGCCTGTGCACTTTAGGCTAATCCCAACTATTGTATGTTGAGGAGATGGATAAAGGAACAACTACAAATACATAAAGAACACAAAATATATCCTAACCAAGAGTTATACTGGCTGTGGCTTCAGGCGCCGGAGCATCGGTAGCGTGCAAACATTCAGCCCAGGGTGTACTTTGTGGATGAGAGGTTGCCATATTGCTGCCTTCTACGAAGGTCACCTCCTTGTAACGGCGACTATAATTATACTAAATGATACTGATAAAAGACATGACGCTTTACAATCTGTCTGGGAAATTCATTGATTTAATTGATTAAATTGTTGTTTTAAAGGCGGCCAGGTGCGTGGTGCTGATCACATCACCATCGGCCGTGATCAAGAAAGTGTTTGGCCCTTACTTCACACCCCCTATACGCCTCCATGGCGTGGTGTAAAGCACAGGGAGCACTTTACTTTACTTTACTTTTTTAAGTCCACTTTATGCACAGAAAGAGTAATTGGGACTGGACCTATAGTTTAAAGTGGGATCGGAGGCCATGTGCCTTCACCTGATATCGAACTCGAAAAACTAATTGAATAACATTTTTCTACGTGCTTTAGTTTTCCAGTCTTCCACAGCACCAAAACACGTTTTTTCCTATTTCTCCCATACTAAGTATAGTATGCGAAAAGAAGGCCACGCACTACTTTTCCTAGCGCGCGCAGGTGTACAGAGCAACCTCATTCGTTCAGAGTCGCTTTGAGGTTTTGAGTATCCGCCGCACTTTTATTACACGCCTTCAGCGCGGCTGCGAACGCAGATGTCAGCGTCCCCCAGCGGGGCCGCTCTTCGATAAATGGGAGACACCGAGATCCGCACTTGAAGGCAGACAGCGAAACCACACCGGACCGGCCTCGCGAACCATTATTTAATTTTTAATTCAACATGTTCCACCTGCGGCCGCCAGTCGCTCACACTTTCATTTGGGTCGATCAGCGTTAGCCGTGGGAGCGTAAAGGCGATGCTTCCCTAGAAGCTTCGGCCAGAATTATCATCGAAACTTTTCGCTAGGGAAGATTTGGAAAGTTTCTCGAAAGTTTGTTTTGGTATCCAAAAGGGTGAATCTGGATTTGACACATATTACTTACAAGAATTATGACAAGTTAAGTGTAACATTTTTTATTCTAACACAAAACACGCTATTGTTCTGAACGCAATAAAACACTATGGGTTCTTGGGTTTGGCACACATTGGTTTGGATACTTCTTTAAACTGTAGGACTAGTCCCGATTAGCCTATCTGTGCATAAAGTGGGCTTAAACTCAAAGGGAACATGAGATGCTACAGGGAAACTTGCGATTGTCATTCTTTATAACATTCAAAATTTTATTTTCACGATAAAAATCTTTGATAAGAAGAAGGAGAATTCATTATCACTGTTACTGTCATAATTATGTATTATGGGATATATATATAGTATAATACACGAACTCGTAAGTTGATTTCTGTATTTCATTTCTTAAAACAAATAATATATTTGTCCATGTTGATCATTTAAAATATAACATCAACAAACTCTTCTGTGCCTACTCCTAAATAAAAACCTATCCAAGTTTTAAGGAACTTAAATAACTTTATATATATTTTTAACACGCATTATACTTCTCAATATATTATATATTTATATTAAACATCACATTTTACAATACAACATATCGCTTCTTTACAACATTAATTAATAGTCATTACTTTATATTTGAAACAATGAATAAGACCATCGTAATTACAACATAAACAGGAAGGTTACAAGATGTATATCTCTGACCGTCACAATTAGGCTAAAATGTTACACACAAAATAACAATCTTATACTTAGTTACAAGAAATACTATTATCAATTAATAATTATATATACTTATCCAAAGGACGTATCAAGTGCCTCCAGAGGAGTAATCGAACTAAGTACCTCTTGATTAAAAGCTGTTAGAAACAAAACGCCAATGTAAGTAAATTAATATTTAATCACACACACAGATATCCAGTACATAGCATCTCTCGCGCCGGTCACAGAAGATTGTCCCGCAAAAAAACATACACAGAATATTCACATCAAAAATATACACAGAATACTCATATCATGCAAATGCACAGAATACTGCTTTCTATTTCTAATTAGTTTATTTCTTATTAATTTAGTTACTGAACGCCGATTCCTTGTACAGTCAGCGTTCTTGTTGGTAATAGCCTGGTGCAAATTCTCAGAAATGTGGCTGTAAAAAGTCTAAGCCAAGCGTCAGGTTAACCTTGCAGCAGGTTTTATGTATCAATCCGCGCGAGAACTGAGCTCAGAATCTTCCGTGCCAGTCTTTCCTCAACCGCCGAGCTGCTTACATCGGAGACACTGAGAAAATCTACAGTATTGCCAACCGCACAACACATCAAAACCCGCATGCATGTCAAGTGGATTGTATTTTTGCTTCTCTTTGTCTCCTGAAACATAACATTTTAAAAGTACTTTCTGCGCATATATTATTTAATAAATGTGTCATTAATATAAGAGCGAAACAACTTCTAAACATGAGAGCATGTGTGTATATTTCGAGCACGCAAAAATAAAAATAAACAAAGATAAAAGTAAACAACGATAGGCTCCTCTTGAATTTAATGACAAATTATTGTTTTTGGTTTAGAAAGAAATAGATTTATGAAAAACTTGGTTGCTTCGTTCGCAATACATCCGTTACTGTAAGACACACGCACTTCAAGTTGTACCACCAAAAAAGCATGATTTGTTATTGGTGATATATACAATCAGGTGCATTGTCTGTCGCTATTACTCTGGTTTCAATTTATGAATCACTTCACTAAACCAGGATTCAAATCTTGGTCTGTCCATTTCTTGCTGATAATCACCCTTCCCTTTCTTTGCGCGGAACAGTAAATATGCGCCTTCAACAAAGCTTTCATTGCCGCCAGTGGGTGAAACAATAAGCCTCCCCCTTCCCCTCATCGTCGGTTTCTTCAGCCCTGCGGTGGTTTTGCATGGTGGTATCCTTCCATGTTTTATTACCCCTTCCCCCACCCACCGAGTTGAAGGACGTCTCGTCCAAATAATAAACATGTTTCTTCTCACTGCGATATATTTTAATACCGCGGAGATTCTTTTGTCGTCAAACAACAAACAATCGTTTCCTCTTGCTAAACTCAAACCGCAAATCATTCAACACCCGTGATACAATTCGTGTGCACATTGACGGCAAATCACCTCACGCCCTGTTTTACTTTGATCTTGTTGCCGCAAGGAGGATTATGCATTTAAAACAACTTGCTTGACTTTGAAGAACATTTCCTTTCGGATGAAGCCCAAAATAACATTCGGGTAAAACCGCGCGCTGAACAGGAGATTCAGCCATTCTCGCCGCTCTACAATAAACATAGGGTTAAAATAGTGGGAGGTGCAACACTGGTATCAGCGATTTCACGCGCTCTGCAACGCATTCAGTCTCGCTGGACTCGCTCTAAAGTTTCAATGTCTCTTCAACGCATTACAGATTCGAGTTGGCGAATCTGCGGTTCTAAGTTCGTCTGCACAGTGATTGCAACCAATTAAGTCCATACCTGCTAATCAATGTATTATTTTGTCTGTATATTACAAATTAAATAACTGTTTTCTTGCAAGTATGCAGTTGTGTCGGAATAGAACCCGTCTCAGTGGAACTATATTCTTGCGCGCACGTTTGGATCTACATATGCTAAAACCTGCTGCAAGGTTGACCTGACGCAGGGCTTAGGAAGCATTTTTGAGGAAAAGCGGGCAAACAACATTTTCTGAATGTAATTGATGTGCTGATTCCGAATATTTTGTTTGCCACTCTCGATTTTGATGTTATGTGCTTCAAATCCCTAAAAAACAAAATGGCGGCGATACGAAATGAGCTCCAAATAACTTTTGAAGGAACAGAAACAAAATAGTAATCTTGGTGTCAAACATTATGTTTTTGGGTATGCTGAATCCCAATATTATTTTTTATAATCTGAAATTTGAAGCTATTTGCTCCAAATCGCTAAAAAACAAAATGGCGGCAATACGAAATGAGGTCCTAATAACTTTTGAAGAAGCAGAAAGAAAATAGTGTTCTTGGTGTCAAACATTATGTTTTTGGGTATGCTGAATCCAAATATTATGTTTTCTAATCTGAAATTTTAAGCTATGTGCTCCAAATCGCTAAAAAACAAAATGGCGGCAATACGAAATGAGGTCCTAATAACTTTTGAGGGAGCAGAAAGAAAATAGTGATCTTGGTATCAAAC
The DNA here is from genome assembly GCF_977018435.1 of Lepisma saccharinum. Lineage (NCBI taxonomy): Eukaryota > Metazoa > Arthropoda > Insecta > Zygentoma > Lepismatidae > Lepisma > Lepisma saccharinum. Next base: position 18,432,575 of record NC_139234.1, read on the forward strand.
ATTATGTTTTTTGGTATGCTGAATCCAAATATTATGTTTTCTAATCTGAAATTTTAAGCTATGTGCTCCAAATCGTTAAAAACCAAAATGGCGGCCATACGAAATGAGGTCCTAATAACTTTTGAGGGAGCAGAAAGAAAATAGTGATCTTGGTGTCAAACATTATGTTTTTGGGTATGCTGAATCCGAATATTATATTTCTAATCTGACATTTTTGAAAATTGTTGTTGTTTTTTCCTCTTTTTTGAACAAAAGAACCACAAAAATGACTAAACCTATAATATATTTTTTTTCTTTTTTTACTTTATTTCAGAATGATAGAAACATAGAACCATGGATCCACTTATAAATTTGAAAAGACTTGCACCTGTGAGCCATCATCTTCAGATGTTTCTAATCAGTTCCTCCAGAACATTGCCACTAACAAAGGATTTAGCTACTTCAAATATTCAAGATACTCTCCTCAAAGCTAAAACACTGGGCCAGGTAAAGCTAGACACCTTCGTGAAGGAAAGGATGATGGCCCCTGGTAAAAGTCACACACAAGTCAAGTTAAGTGATCCTCTACATAAGTCAAATGCAAAGACCTTCAAGTCCCTCTATGAAGTTAAATTGGTAGTAACTGGCAAGGAAACCATTTTGAAAACTGACAGGAATGTTCTCCAGCGCCTAGTAACTGCCTATGAGGCAGGTCGTAATGTTGATCTAAATCGCATTTTGTGTCATGAACTAATGCGAATTCCAATCTCCATGCCAACACAAACAGAAGTCTGAGAACAGGAAACAAAGCCATTCTAGCTGATTTGATGACCAAGGATGTAATTTGTCCACCTGATATATCAATTCCGTCTGCATCATGCCTTATAATAGATGGTCAAGCATTAGTTGTTGCACTTGGAAAGCCTGCAGGAGTTTTTAAACTTTGGTCAACTGGCAGATGCATTTCTTAACCTTGTTGTTTCTATGGGAAGAAGCTTTAAGAGGATTGATGTCACCTTTGATCGGTATAATGAAACTTCAATCAAGGCTGGAACAAGGCATAGGCGCTTGAAACATGCTCGTTTAGTAAGGAGAGTAATAGAAAATGGATCCGTGCCAATAACCAACAAATTCGTTGACTTTCTTGCTAACTCGGAGAATAAAAAAGATTTGGCCTGTTTTCTCTCTAATCATTTGATCAACAATGCTCCTGAAGACAAAATATTTGTGCTTTCCGGTGGACTTCACAAGGAGGATGACGTACGAACAAACAATCGTGATTTGTCTATTGAAGGATTACAGGCAAACCACGAAGAGGCGGACACGCGCATTGTAGTTCACTGTCTTAATTCTGGTGCTGATAACATTGTTGTCTCAGCACGTGATGCAGATGTATTAGTGCAATAAGTAGATTAGATGTACGAAATTGTGGTTGCGAGCAGGAACATAAAAATAAAACAAAAAAAAAACAACAAAAACATTCCAGTACATGAAGTCAGGCAGCTTTCATTTACGGATCCTGTCTTCGAAACTCTCATCCCATTCCACGCCATAACAGGATGCGATACAGTATCCTACATTGCTGGGATCAGTAAGAAGACAGCATGGAAAATATTTAACACTACTAAATCTTGGTGTTGACGAATTGAAACAAGAAACAGCACACAAGGCAGAGAAGTTCATATGCAAGTTGTATGGTGTACCGGATGCAAGCAGCTGTGATGAAGCCAGAGTAAAGCTGTTCAGCAAAGGAAAAACACCACAAGCACTGCCCCCCCCCCCACTACCGATGCTCTATGGTTACATGTACAACGGGTCCACTATCAAGCCATGGTGTGGAAGCAGTCGGTCATACCAAAACCTGTGTTACCACCACCTACTATCTTGGGATGAAAAATGGTTGATGGACAGCTCGTTCCAAAACTTCAATCGCTGCCACCAATTCCACAACCCTGCTATGACATTGTCACCTGTGGATGTTTGGGTGGTTGTATATCCGCTACATGTTCCTGCAGGAAAGGCCAGCTTGTATGTACTGCAGCTTGCAAATGTGCAGATACTGGCACTAAGGAGTGCATAAATATTCGTGATTAGAAAAATGTTATACTATTTTTGTAGGCAAAATAAGGTTGAATAAGGATAACGTGCGGATTTATCATACACTGGTACTGTTAATATTTCAATATGGTCTTATGCTTTGAATAATATTATTATTTTGCATCTTTACTTCAGAAATGTTCTATACTTTTTTCTGTATTAAAAACCTACTGTTACACTGTTTTATTCCTAGTTCAAAAGTATGGATACGAAACATTGCATGGATGCACGTAGCCTCCATTTTCTTTTTTAGCGATTTGGAACAAACAGCTTAAAATTTCAGATTAGAAAACATAATATTTGGATTCAGCATACCCAAAAACATAATGTTTCAAACCAAGATCACTATTTTGTTTCTGCTCCCTCAAAAGTAAATAGGAACTCATTTCGTATGGCCGCCATTTTGTTTTTTAGCGATTTGGAGCACATAGTTTAAAATTTCAGATTAGAAAACATAATATTTGGATTCAGCATACCAAAAAACATAATGTTTGACACCAAGATCACTATTTTCTTTCTGCTCCCTCAAAAGTTATTAGGACCTCATTTCGTATTGCCGCCATTTTGTTTTTTTAGCAATTTGGAGCACATAGCTTAAAATTTCAGATTGGAAAACATAATATTTGGATTCAGCATACCCAAAAACATAATGTTTGACACCAAAATCACTATTTTGTTTCTGCTCCTTCAAAAGTTAATAGGAACCCATTTCGTATGGCCGCCATTTTGTTTTTTAGCGATTTGAAGCATATAACAGCAAAATCGAGAGTGGCAAACAAAATATTCGTAATCAGCACATCAAATACATTCAGAAAATGTTGTTTACCCGCTTTTCCTCAAAAATGCTTCCTACAGTCAGAATTTTCTAAAATTGTCCCAGTCTATAAACTGAAAGAAGAGAGATCTGTAGGAAGGACATTACTTGAATGGAATGACAAAATTAAGATGAACCTGAAAGAAACTGTGGGCATAGGCAAGAGTGGACCGATGTTGTCTAGAACAGGGCCAGACAACTGCAATAAACATTGTGTTTACTAATACCAGGCAGTTCCTTGAAGAGCCAATGACCAATCATCTCAGGTTGTGATTAGTACGTTGGTCACTAGATGTACTATCAACTTATTTACTTTAATTATGGTCCTATCAGTGTCAATTGCCATGTAAAGGCGTTCGTATATATATATATATATATATATATATATATATAAGCTTAAAACCAGATGTAGTTTGAACACCATTTAATGGCGATTCTTAGAGGCAGGCAAATAAATTTACGCTCAAACATACAAGATTACGTACTATGTGAGAGTATATTCTTGAGTTGAGTCAATGTTGAACAATGTGGAATTGTGATCCCATTATTTGGTAATAGGGTGACTGGTTAGTTTTAAAATGGTAATCCATATTCTGCGTTTCGTAAGCAGAATTTATGTCAACATATTTTTGATTCTAGTTCATATTACGTCTGGCTCTGAACATGGGCATATCGAAGGGGGCAAGTACTTGTCACAATAATACAACACGATATCCAAAACAAAAGTTCTATGGGTTTCAGCGTGTGTGGTGTCACTTTTAATAAAATTCCAGGGAACATATTTTCAAAATCTATACAAGAGTTTAAAAGTATCAAAAGCAAAAGAGTTCTAATTTATAATAATTTTACCAAATAATACTTAATTCGTATCATCCAGTGTGATAGGAAGGCGATGTTAAATAACTAGAATTGCAACAAACCAATTTTTATAATCTTGATAATTATGGTGCGTGTGATGTATCATGCACTTCGTTCTTCAGTATTCGAAATATCGAAATCATCCTCTCGCTTAAAGCGAACTGCAACATTGTCACAACAAAGACAGATTGCATTTCATTCGGTCTTTGAGAAACCGTCAAAGCAAGAGACACATCCTAACAGCCAGCAAAGGTATCAGACGCCACCGTTTCTTCATGTTCCAGAAAAGGAATTTACAAAATCTCCACGCCATCAACCATAACTATACGCCCCCCCTTCACCCCACCACTTCCACTTTTTTCCCAAACCGCCAACTTGTCAACAGTGAGTCCAGACGTCATCCAATATGCATAAACAATCGAGGGGACCGAGTCTCGCTCATGCATTATTCCGAGCGGAGAAGAGTGGAAGCATGGCAAAATTCATACACGGAAATTCATCTGGACTGTTGTCCCCGTTCGGCCCCCTCCCTCCTCCTGAAGCAGGGGAACATCAACATCTTGCCGCATTCTTTCTCCGTCCGCCTTCTCTTCTCCATTCGAGCGTACTCTCGGCAAAAGTGGCTCGGTCCCCAATCTCGGAGAAACGCGAGTGAATGTTATGTCCTCTGCATACACCTTACGGTGATGGGACCCCTCTGCTTCCAAAGCTGAAATCGTTATGGTGGAACGGCATGAATTTCACCTTCTGAAATAGTAAAAAGCAGCTAGGTAATTCCTCGAGTCTTACTCCTTCCGTTGCAAATAGTTTCTCTGCCAAAGGAAAGCGTGAAATAATAATGAAGTTATCAATTCATAACTTCACGATGGGTTATTTTCTCCATCGTCCATTTTTTCTCTTTTCTCTCTCTCTCTAGAAAATATCCTGAAACGGCCAACTCCAATTTTCGCCTTATGCGATTGCCCCTGTAAATTTCTTATAGCTAATTTCGAGTTCCTTTTTCGTCTTCTTAGTTCCCGATGGATATCGCACAGATTGCTCTTTCAACTTTTCATCCAGCCTCCCGCAGGATCCTCTTTTGATATCTCGTCTCCAGTATCTCAAACAATGAAGTGGAAGAGAAGGAAGCCTTCCCGAACACGTCCAGCATTCATACACATCATTCTTTCTTGTCGCCGTTAAGAGAAACGTTCCTTGTCTCAAACTTTCTCTTTTCTCTTCTTAAAGAGGAAAACGAGATTGGTAAGTTGGTGGGTGTTGTAAGTAGAGGATGTCTTACGTACTTTTGTTTGCCTTGTGGCTATTTATAAATTTCGAAAGCGTTATTTTGTTAAAACTAGAGATGGTATCCCGACGAAATTTGGCAGTCTCTCGTCTCGTGTCTCGAGATACATAGCTCCGTCATTTCCTCTTGTAATGAATCCCTGCGGATTCATATAATTCATCTTTGAGATTACCAACAGATCTATCTCAAAAATAGAAATTTTGAGTAACGTCTGTTGTTTATACGATTCCACGAGCTCTATCGATCGCTCTAGAAGCTTCACTACACACACACGCACCCATGCGCACTTTGATTTACAGTTACACACCCAAATACGTATATACTCTATGTGATCAGAAGTATCCGGACACCCACCTGAAAATAAAGTACAAGTTTGGGCAACCTTCCATCGGGAACACTAGCAGTCAATACAGTGTTGGCCAAACCTTAGCCTTGATGATAGCGTTCACTCTCACAGGCATACTTCCAATCAGGTGCCGGAAGGTTTCCGGTGGAATGGCAGTCCCTTCGTCGCAGAGCGCCAAAATGAGAAGAGGTATTGATGTGGATCGGTGTGATCTAGCACGAAGTCGACATTCCAAAACATCCCAGAGATGTTTTATGGGATTCAAATCAGAACTCTGCGCAGGCGAGTCTATTAGTGGGACGTTCTTGTCGTCAAACCACACCCCCACAAGCCCTGCAGTATGGACGGGTGCTCGGTCGTGTTGAAAGACACAATGGTCATCCCCGAACTGGTCTTCAACGGTAGGCAGCATGAAAGCTGTTAAAATGTCAACGTAAGCTTGTGCCGTGACATTGCCATGTAAAGCAACAAGGGGACCAAGCCCCCTCCAGGAGAAACATGACCACACTGTAACCCCGCCACCTCCGAATTTCACTGTCGGCACTATACAGGCTGGTAGATGTCGTTCACCAGGCATTCGCCACATCCACACCCTACCATCGGATCGCCACATTGTGTACTGTGATTCATTACTCCACACAACGGTTTTCTACTGTTCTATGGTCCAGTTTCGATGCTCCTTGCACCACACGAGGCGGCGTTTGGCATTTGTCTGTGTGACGTTTGACTTATGGGCAGCTGCTCGGCCATGGAAACCAAGTTGCCGCACCTTGCGCCAAACAGTAATGGTGCTTGGAGTAGATCCTGATGCAGTTCGGAATTCCTGTGTGATGGTGGCGATGGATGATTGACGATAATGCTTTACGACCCTCTTCAGCACTCGATGGTCTCTGGAGGTCAACATGGGAGGTTGGCCTGCACGCTTTTGGGTTGTACACATCCCTTCACTATATCATCAGAAACAGTGGACCGAGGGATGTTTAGGAGGGTGGAAATCTCACACACAGACTTCCAACACAAGTGGCACCCAACCAACTGACCACGTTGAAAGTCTGTGAGATCCTCAGACCATCCCATACTGCTGTCTCACACTGTCTGCAGACTACTGAGTTCGCTGACTATGTGTTCCACGCGGTACATGGCAGTACTGTGTCGCCCTCTATGACAAACACACGTTTCGCAGTGTGTCCGGATACTTTTGATCACATAGAGTATACCTTGTTTGTTTCGTCTTTTTAAGTTTCTATTTAAGTCCTTTCCAATTCATACACAGAAAGGCTAATTTAAGTGGACCTGCAGTCCGAACCATTATGTGCCACCACCAGGTATTGAACGTGGGACCCCATAATTACAATGAGACGTCGTTACCACTACGCCATCGGGGAGGCCCATATCTTGGTTTGAATAACCAAAAGCTGTATGCCAAAAGATTGCCAGGCAATGTGCTTTGATTGACATAGAATCTATTAAGGAAACAATATATCAAATGAAGTACACTATCAAACATAAAATCAATTTCTAGTACACACTTAATTTACTGTACCTTGGAAAAGTAATAAAAATATATGCTGTACAGACCTTCACAGTGCATATAGATCATCAAAGGAAACAACTTTTCTTAATAATGTATTTCTGTTTGACGCCTAGCTTCGACGCTACGATCCCTCGAAAACTGTATTCTATACTGAATAAGTACAACCACGCCGGCTCGAATTGACTTATAATTACATGTTTTAAGAGATATATTTTATCTACAATAATGTCGAAGTAAGACTAAATACAACTGAGTTATTTCCTCAAATGGTTAACAGAACTGTATCTGTAGTGGAGTTCATTTTGGGGCAAAGTAACTATAAAGTAACCCAGTTACTTCTAAAAGTAACACTAACTACAGCTGTTCTTTCCTTTAATGAATAACAGAAATGTAACTGGGTTACTTTTCGAACAAAGTAACTGAGTTACTTTTGGGACAAAGTAACTGTAAATGCAACTAAGTTACTTTTCCATGAAATCATGTTGCAGATCTGGCATCTTCACGTAATTCGAGAAGGAGCAACAGGATAATTCAATTCTATTCTTATGTGGGTGTCTGCAAAGTCAATGGAAACCAATGGAAGACATGCTAGAGATTACATTTTGTGCTACTGGTACCAGTACTCCAGAGAATCCTCAATGGACGTCTATTACAGATACAAAGGTCATGAAACAAAAAACAAAAAACTGAAGCGTACACTATTGCAGAGAGCCCAAGGAGTGTCTGTGTGGACCACACATTTTAAAGCCGAATTGACGAAGTAAAATAAATAAAGGACATTTCTACCTTTACACTTTCGAAACACCCTTTAATCTGCTTCCATTCGTAACGGTAAAGGGGGGGGGGGGTCCTACAAGGAAATGCACATTTTAAATATTAGTAAATTACCTAGGTCTAACTGTAAAAAGCATTCCAAAACACAGCATTTTTTGCACAGGTGAATTTCGTTGTGTGTAGTGGCTGCGAATCACGTTACAGAGCGATGTGTGTTTTCCTGGTAGCTCTTGTTTAATACCACACATGCAAATGCCTTTTTATGCAATAATGTTACAATTAAAGTTACATATATTTTCCACAATTTCTGAAGGGAAAATATTTCAAGAGCATTCACATGATTTAATTTGCTTTCGAAATTCTCCTCCACGCATTGTAAGTTTCATTGCGGATTTTTTTAATAAGCATCTGCAGCATTGAATACTGCCCACTACTAATTTGAAATGTACATATTTTTGCACCAACGCAATAGTATTTTAATTAGATATAATCAATTTACACTGTGGAGGATTTGTTCGGCCCAGACTTATGCAGTAATACTCTGTGGGAACGTAACAGTGACAATTGAGATTCGTGATTGTACTAATTTGTCAAGATTCACTTTATTCATAAAGAATAATCAAAACTTGATTTGCAGTTTAAGTATCGGGAGATCCGTTTGAGATGTCAGAAAAGTAAACCGTTGTGTACAATAGGATAATGTACGTATCTCTGAACAGTTTGTTGTAATATATGCAGAAAGGATGTAAGTTTTGAGTGAGTTCAGGTTTACACACTTCAGCCGCGTGGCGCTAGCGTTCATGGTAGATAAAGATAGTGGTCACGCCACAACAGCGCACAATGTATCGTATGGGATGTAAAATTTTCGAGTGTTATATGCACACTAGTACAGCCACATGGCTGAAGTCTGTAAATCTGAATTCACTCAAAACTTACATCTTTTCTGCATATATTACAATAAACTGCTCAGAGATACGTACATTAACCTATTGTACACAACACTTTACTTTTCTGACATCTCAAACAGATCGCTCTCACCAGAAACCAACCCAGGAGCATTTCATTACAAGGCCGCAGCATTAACCAAATGGCAGGTTAACTGCACAGACGTCAGCGAAACGCCAGCTTTTATTTACAACATTGTTTAGATATATGAATCTAGTTGCGTCAAAGTTGTCTTGGTTTCAGGATTTTGTTCCATAAATTCTGCATCAAAATGATTTAGTATCTGCTTCCAATAGATATAAAATGTGTGAAAAAGAGAGATTCGGTTCACAAACATCTTAACGATGATTTGCTAAGAGCATAATGATCACATTTCAACTCAGGTTACTTCGAAATCTGAGGGTTCTATTGAAAATCTCGAGATCCGCAGCTCGAAATCTATACAGGAGACCCTATTTTGTAGGGGTAAAAAGTAAAACCGATAAATTGCTGAGATATACGCGCTGTTTCAACCATGACAGATTTTTATTTTCTATTTGTGAGCATTGCTTAAATAGCACATATATTACTGACAGGTAAGAATCCGATGAGTCATACGATTTACATCTCAGGCACTTTCACATCTGAGTTTTGTCGCATGCAATGCACGCACAGAGCATTTCGCCGAATCACAGTGTTCCGAAACGAAATCTTAACAGTCGCTTGGATCTTAGCAAAGTAATTTTACAAGCTGGAAGGACGTCTATGGTAAATTACGTTGCTAAGTTATAGTCACTGATCACGCTATATTGATATCTGTGTGTTTGTTTTAGTTTACCATTTGATGCCATTTGAAAGAACTCCCAGTCTTTTGTCGTTTCTAGTTGCTCTCCTCCGTTCTCGACTCTGTAACATTCTCAGGCCTTCAACACATTACATAACCATCTCAGTCTGATTCTTTTCCCACCTAACACATCTGTTCTTCTGAAGCTGTTCTCTGGAAATGTCGTATATTGTATATTTCTTACTTTGCGTTCTTTTCTGCAACTTTTGGATAATCGCGACGATGCTAATGAGTGACGATTAGATGAAATGGACGAAGATATACACGAAGAACATCCATGCTCAGGCGAGAACTCGAACACGGGAGCTTCTGCGGAGAAATCGAAACCCGACCAGTTTGCTTTCCGGGAGAGAGCATAGGATGTTGAATGGTGGCGTATTCGCTTATAGAAACAGTTTATAAAATTATAATTTATGTTCGTAATTTTCTTTTTTAACCAAGTGCCTAATTCTTATTGTGTGTGATACTATTTCGTGATGATAGTACCAAGAGTACTGTTAGATATGACAATAAGGCTAATTAGAGAAGCATAAGTGTTTACGCAGTATCTTTTGACGGCACTAAACTAGCAAAAGAACACACACTTCTATAAGGACATTAATTGCAGTACCATCTGCATCTATACTTCCAGTTTTTTGTAAGTCTCTAGTTTTAATGTCTTATGAATAAATATAAACCAAAGAAAACTATCTAAGCAAGATTGCCAGAGTTCCTTTTCTATAACTTATTAGTAGGGAGCGGAAGTTGATGAAATGTCATCTTTTTTCTAACATCTCGGACACGATGCCCATTAAATATACACAATATTACACTTCGTCTAGAACCCAAAAAAAGTAATTTTAAAGTGCATTTTTTGCATTTTTTTTTACCGATTTTCAGGTATTAGGACATTTTCTCCGATTTTCGACATTTTTCCGTCATTTTTTGCAATACTCGTTGTATTGTTTCATCATATTTTGTCACTTCTTTCATTTTGGTAATATTCTCGAGTCTTTTCACTAAGGTGAACATAGGCCTATATATATCTCGCAGGATTGCAATTTACGAGCAAAAGAAATGCTGAACTGGTGACAGTCTTTGTTGTGTTGGGAGAAACCACCAGGTGTCCGTCTGGGGCAAACTGAGATTTAAGATCAGATAAGGAAGCTGGAAATACCCTGGGATTAATGCATTTTACACCAATTCATTCAGTGTATACGACTTTTTTATTAATTTTTTTAAAAAAAATATTTGGTTGTTTCCATTGGAAATCTTCGTTGAATATTATAATTGAATGTGCATGTGGTATCATTTGGTGCCTTTTTAAGGCAAGATTGTATTTTGTTTAATTTCATTTCAATTTTTAACCTGAAACTAACAAATGAATGGTCATTTTTTGTATTTTTTACGTCATTTTCCCCCCATTTTTAGGACATTCCATAGGTTATATACCTATATTTTTTAGGTCATCAACTTCCGCTCCCTACTTATTAGCCACAGAGAAAGAGAGAGAGAGAGAGAGAGAGCAGTTTTACCTGGAGTCATCTGTATTCTACACTCGAGATTGACCTCACCGTTCCTTGCAGCTTAGCTCTTCGTGACTTCCTGACCGACGCGAAAGAAACGAACTCTGAGTTCGCGTGAGTTTAATTCCACAGAGAGTACGTCAGCACAAAGTGATACAGAGAGGAAACGAAGAAGAACACAAGATTGATTTCAGGATTATCAACTATTAGCAGATGCAGAGGTTTATTACTAAAAGATGGAGAGATAATTCGGAAGACAAAGGGTAGTTGGGTGATTGCGTGAAAAGATTAGAGTTGTAGCCTTAATCTACGTAGGAAGAGCAGGCGCGTGTTCAACAGAAGACCCAGAAACGTTGAACAAGAGTCAAAAGCATGCATACGGCCATTACCCTTGCCTGATATAAATTTCCTCCTGATCTCTCTAGTTTTTTTTTGGTCTTCTTCTGTGGGCGGAGTCGAGCGAGACAACACGGAGCATATTTTCGACTCTCAAATAACCGCGGTTGTAAGATTGGAAACATGGTTGCGCGGGAACCAGAAAGAGAGGAATAATGAAAAAATGGTCCCTGTTCTAGATTATTGAAATTAACAATGATAAATCAAACGCAGAATGGGATTGAGGATTTGAAATCACGCAACGGATGAATATGAAAACGAGGTTTTGAGATGAACGAGAGCGCGTTCATTCTCTTTATCGTGGATTGTTTCGAAGCACGAATGTGTTTACCGTAGGCCTAAATACGGCGTGTTACTTTGTGAAAAGGGATACTAATAAATATGATAGCATGCAGTATTTAATTTGTAGTAAAATCGAACTAAATTGAATTTTGGATTCAGGGTTTCCGAATTTATTAAATACCGAGAAAACATCAACCACCAAAGAAGCAAAATTTTATCTAAATAGCAAAATATAAAAAACATCAAAAAATTATAAAGAAATAATAGCAGTGGTCAAACTTTAAGTGCCCGACCCTGTGGCCGAGTGGTTAGCACATCGCGCTGCGACGCCAAGGGTCCCGGGTTCGAATCCCGGTCGGGCTTGGTTGTTTGTGAATGTCCATTCATCAATTTCATCATTTCATCACTCATCCCCATCTTCGCAAATTAGCCAAGAGGCACAAAACGCGAAGTAAACTAAACTAAAATCAATCAATCAATCAATCAATCAAACTTGAAGTGGCCAACAGATAATATAATGTTAATAATTATAATAATAATAACTGTTCTTGCTTGTAAACGGGTTACTAATTATTGTTATTAACCAGTTTACAACCAAGCAGAAAAATATTTCCCTTTTCAACAGTCTCAATGTATATATCAGTGTACACCACTTGTATTCACAGTAACATTAGTATTTTCACTTCTTTTAATTAACTGTATATTTATATTTTCAACTTTAAACCTATCGTTATACGTCTTTATTTTCATTTTTGAAAACGGTATTAATTAATTATTGCCAATATTAGTTCATTATTATACAAGGTCGTTCAACGTTGACCGAGACATTTGTGAATAAGAAAAGTGGTAAATAGCTGGAGAATGAAAAAACTGCCAAAAGATGTACCTTCATCCTTTTTTTAAATATTTTTTTTTATAAATGTATATTTGGTTTTAGCTTTTCAGCTATGCACCAGTTACATTTGTTTTACATTTCATAATTTTACAATTTCATAATTTTATAATACAATATTTTTTCTCACAATATAGTTGGTATGTACATATATTATTTTCTTAGTTGGGTTCCTCAAAAGTGTTGACAAGGCGTATGCGCCATTATATCCTGCTTCTTTTAGATCTCTTAAGAAATAATCACGCGTAGTTACATTAAGATGACATTCAAATATAATATGATCTGGTGTTCCTTCGGTTGCACAACACTGACAGATTGGGGATCGCACAATCTTCCTAGTGTACAAGTCTTTAGGGGCTAGGGTGTAATTTAGCCAACATCTAAGAAGACTTGTTAAAGAGTTTCTTGAAAGGTTAATGTCTTGATACCAAGGTTGTTTAGGTATAAGTGATTGAATTGAATAATATTTTTTCCCATTAGTCTTCCCTGTAATTACCTTCATCCTTCATGAGTATTGTGCGTTCGCCCCGATGTAGTTGGCGCATGCGCAGTTGTGTTGACATAAATGGCGCCAAGTAGTATGTCTGGCTGTGGAGCAGCGGTTTATGATCAAATTCCTTGTAATGGAGAACATGAAATCAGCTGAAAATTTGAGAAGACTGCAAGCACAGTATGGGGAACAAACGATGTCACGGGCAAGAGCGAACAAATGATGTCAACCGTTTGGCGAAGAACGCTAGTTGCTGACGAATGAACCTCATGGACACATTTGTCCGACTGGGCCATGCAAGATGTTCTTTATGTAGATATTTTGGTAAAGGGTTATGATTAATGCTCAATATTCCTGCACATTGATGAAGGATGCGTACGAAATGCTATTTGCTAGAAAAGACCTGCAAATATCATTCCTCACCATGACAATGCAAGGCCCCCCATGGTCCATTTGACAGTAAGAACTCTCTCCGATAGGGTTTTACTCAATGCCCTTACACTCCGGACTTAGCCCTCGGTGATTATCAGATTTGTTTGAACCGCTTAAAGAGCATATAAGAGGGAAAAATTGAAGACAGATGAAGTTCTGAATTACCTCGTTGAATTAAATACTCGTATTTTTTAAAAAATATGGTATAGTGAAACTTCATTTTCCTTGTTAATGGATTTTTTTTAATTCTCTCTTTCCAAATCCCAAAATATAGTACACTATGATAAAGTAAAATAATATTAAATCCGAAGAATTTATGTACATTCTCAGATCAATATTTATAACTACTTGTATATTTCATCCATGCATAACACGTTAAAACTGAAACATGATTCCTGTATATTTTTTCGTTCCAGGTATGTACTAGCAGTTACTTGGCAAGATACATGTATATTGGGTATAACACAATGGTAAGTTGATTGAGAAAGTTATATTTACAATATATTCCGTTGATTTATTGATATGATATGGATCTCTAATTTCCATTTATGAGTAGAGTTTAGCTCAGTAATACAATACTTATATATTTTTTAAAATTGAAAATTTGTTAATCCAGAGGTAGGATTTTTTCACGTAAAACGTTATATTAAAACGTAGTATTAGTACTATCCCATTCTCTTGACATTGTTTTTTCTTTCATTTTTCTTAGATTAAATTACCAATCATGTTGCTACCGCCATTTTGCAGACAGCGAATTACGATAATAAATGCAGGAAATGTTTAAATTATTTTTAAATATTTGTTTTATTTGGGAAAAATAAGAGAGATTCTGTTATGCATTATTCAATGTTTTAAATGCAGGAAATTATAGTTTTTACTGTATGGTTCCAATGTACACTCTGGCCTCATACCAGCACCAAACCATCATGTGCTAGCCAGCGTATGACATACAGAATTATAATTGAACAGAATTAACCGAAAGACATCTTTTTGCGTGGTGAATTATGATTTTTTTTAAAAAAAACATTTTACTACATGTAATATGAAGGTAAAATTAGCCCCCACACAATGCCCTAAAGTCATATTAATGGATGTGGGGGTAGAGCCCCACACATTCACAATCTCGTTCATTTGTGATCATCACCACGCTCCGACCGCCTTTACACTCCACTTCCCCAGAGTTGCCGCCAAGTGTCTACAGGGGCAACCATATTGATTGATTTATTTATTTTACTTCGCTTTTTGTGCCACTTTTGGCTAATTTGTGAAGATGGGGATGAGTGATGATATGATGAAATTGATGAATGGACACACACACATCCATATCCATCACGGGATTCGAACCCGGGACCCCTGGTGTCGTAGCGCGATGTGCTAACCACTCCGCTACGGGAGCCGGCTTCTATTTACTAGAGGCTGGGCGATCCTCAGAGCCGGTCCACGCAGCGCATAGACATTGCTGGAAAAATTCCCAACCTACAATCACCCACACCAGGAATCGAACTCGTGTCTCCCGCGTAGCAGTCAGCTGTTGGGGGTTGTCGTCTGGAATAGCCTGTCATGATGGACGGCTTTACACTACCCTTGTTCTATTCACTCGACTCAATATAGGATATAGAATCCGACGGTATCAACAAACAATTCTCACATCTGTCTGAAATCAGACAGTGTTTGATAATGTCCATCAGCATCATTGTCATTGTATTACCAGCAGTATTAGTAACGTAATAACACTGGGGGAGGGGGAGGATTAACAGAGTTGAATCTTTCTGAAATGCCGTCTAACCAAAATGTATTATGATCAACTTAGAAATTCTTACTTTTTCAATCTCATAAAGGGTGGGGCACGAAAAACTATCCCCGTTCCAATCAGTATACAATATGTACAACACATTTGAAATAATAATGAAACATGTACTTATTATTTACAATAGATGTTGAAAGGGGTCACCATTAAGCTGAAGACACATTTGCGTACGGAGAACATGTTTCGCATGAGAGCTTGCAGTTCCGCATGTACATTTTGTATACTAATCGGAACGGGACTAGTTTTCCGTGCCTCACACTGTAATATTTTTGCAGCTATTAAAATGCCATCACCGTAGAATTCTGGTGATCGAAACTTAAAAGTCGGACTCCGTGGTTAGCACAGTGCGCTACGAGCAAGGCATCCCGGGTTGGAATCTAGCCCTGGACGTGGGTGTTTGAGTGCAGGGTTGTTAAAGGTCCAGAAATTTTAAATAAATTCAATTCCGGTCCAGGATAGAAAATCAGCAAGCGTAAATGGGTTCTGGACCGTAAAGAACCTTTTTATCTGTAAAGTATTTCAATTCAGTCCAGAAACCTTTTTTCAGGATCAATTTAAATACGGTCCGGGAACCTTTTTGCCGGATGAATTTCAATTCGGTCCAGCAACCTTTTTTCCAGAATGAATTTCAATTCGGTCCAGGAACTTTTTTTCCGGAAGAATTTCAAGTCGGTCCAGGAACTTTTTTCCCACATCAATTTAAATACGGTTCAGGAATCTTTTTTTCAGGAACAATTATAATACGGTCCGGGAACCTTTTTTCAATGTAACAATACGCAACTTGGACCGAATTTAAATTGTGCGAGAAAAAAAGATTCCGGTCCTACAGCGGAACCCATTATTAGACCTTTAACAACCCTCCTTGAGTGTCCCTACATCAATTTAATCGTATCATCACTCATCATTATCTTTGCTATTCGCCAAAAATGGCCGAAAAGCAGAGTAAAATAAATCAAAATGAAATCGAAACTTAGGTTCGAGTACCGGACAAGCCATGTATATGTCATTTGGTTTATTCCCTTCTCCATTTCATCCTCAACGTCGTGAATTAGGCTATAGGAAGCAATGCAAGGTTGAAAATACAAAATAAACACAGTCGCGTGTGTCCCCCCTCTTGTTTCTCGTTCCTGTGCAAGTTCTGTTCCCATTTCCCCGTGAGTCATGCTTTCCAGGTAAGTGCTCATGTTTGAATCACGCTTCTTCGGTTTTTGTTCTTGTTCACTTTTTTCCTGGCTTTTCTCCAGCTTCCTGCGTCAAATGATTTACGCAGTGGGTGTGCAGACGCCAAGAATATTCGCATATAGACCCCACGACTGGGAAAGTGCGACTTGCTTAACTCACTCAGTGCTAGATTTTTGATTCGGCATGGTATGTTTGACTGTACTTTTGGCAATTTGACGTCGCTTTTTTCGACCCTTTATGTAAATCGCTACGAGAGAAAGAAATTATGAGATGAAATTAATGAAAGAAGTCATTCGCTGGCCGGGACTCGGATATCGAACCTTCGAATGCATTAGCGTGGAGAGACGAGCGAAGATGGTTACAATGCAATCAAAAGTAAAAATTAGGTAAATTTCTTCTACATGTTGATTACGTACACAATGTACAGTGTCTCTCAAAAGTTTTAGGACAACGACATTTTAAACTAGGCAACCCAATTTACACAAGCCGTTGATGGGTTGCGTGCAGAGTTAGGCTCAATTTCAGGGTTGCCACATGCACAATAGGTATTTATAAAACACGCGAAAGAAATATAAACAAGTATTATTGTATAAAATTATTAAAAATATCACTATTATATCGCAAATGACAAAATTCTTTCTGAAAGAAAAAAATAGGTTTTCTAGTATTTCATCGCTGATGAGTCTACAGTAAGGAAAAGAGGTGAGAGGAAACGAAAGGTCACAAAGGAGAGGAGAAAGAGAAAGTGAAAGGAGAAGAGGAAAAGTAGAGGAGAGAAGAAAGATAGGATAGACGAGGAGAGGAGATGTAGTGAGGAGAATGGAAAAAGATTCGAGGAGAGATGAGGAAAAAAACAAAGAAGAGAAAAGAGGAGGAAAACGAGAGGAGAGGAGAGGAGGAGACGAGAAGAGGGAAGTGGAGAGTAGAGTAAAGGAGAGAAAAAGAGAAGAACGAAAAAAGATAGAATAGTGCAGTGGAGTCGGAAATCTAAGACAGGAAAGGAGATAAGACGAGTGGAGAAGAGTGGGATGGAGATAAGATGCGAAAAAAGTAGAGAAGGCGATATGAGATAAAAGCAGAACGGAAAGAGGGGAGAGAAGAAGGAGAAGGAACCGGAGAGAAGAGGTAGTTGCATAAAATACCGTCTGAGCGTCAAGAATGGATGCATTGGTCAAATTATCGACATCAAACATTCAATGACATTTTGAAATGTATTGGAGAATATATTAGATCGGTGCGAAATGCCTTTTGGCTGAGTTCAGAGCAAATTAAAATCTTCCATGTAAGATCTTTGATTTTACCTGCGATTACACCACTAAAAAAATGAACGTAATTTTTAATATTTATAAGAATTATTCAATTTTTCTCCACTTCTCGGTTCGTTGAAATGGAAATTTTGTAATTCAATATTTCCCCTCACCCCATCGTTAATTCCAAACTGAATCATTCCGTTTCACACGGCGTGGACAATGAACACAATGGGATATGTCTAAAACTTACGAAAATTTTCTGCCAGCGGAAGGGTTTGAACCTACGACCATCAGATTCACAATCCTGAACGGTAACCACTACCCTACAACCTTTAGCTCCTTAAATCAGGTAGAAGAACCACTACACTACGCCTTTACCTTCGAATGAAACAATAATTTTTTTTTAAGTATTCTGTCCCTCCAATATTGTAAATGTCGTTTGGTATACATGTAGTTGAACTTTTACTTTAACTTAGATTTGCTTTCTTGTAGTATAACCGATATCTTCGAGAAATAATTTTCGAAGTAATTAAAAACGAGAATATTGGTAGTTGTGAAAATGCGAGTTATTTCTTCTAACTTATTATTGTGATTAGGCATTACTAATGGAAAATATCTAGAGGCTTGAATATTACAGGACGATGTTCTTTTCCTGTGATACTCTAACAGACAAAATGCTTGTTTACTGATGCAAGTCTTGTGTCCAGAACAGTCTTATGAAATGTATTTGCTGTTGCGTAAGATAACACGAAATAATTACACCGTTTGCGAACTACCAAATCTGTGCAACGTTATACGTAAACAGGCGGAAAATTTTATTCATAAAATCACTTCACATTTGACAGTGTTAGTCAAGAGAGACTCGTGGGACACTGTGTTAAGGTGCTGGACTAAATCCTTCTAATTTTTCTTCCTCGAAAAACAACAATTTCTAAGGAAGAGCAACAGTGATGATCTTTCTTATTTCTTTTAAATGCTTACACTTTCCTTTAATTGGGTTAAAAATAAATAAGAATATTGCTTGCATTTCTGTCATTGAAGTAGACCAGAGAGAGAGACAGACAGACAGACAGATATTACAAAATAGTTCAAATAGTGCGAACGCCATTAAAAAGTCATGATAATTCTATGTTGCGTACTTAGAATTATTCATACAATAAAGAACATGTCTAATTGTGAGTTAACAAAAAAAAAAAACAATAATAAAGAGACATTTTTGCATCACGATTGCAGTTCGAAAAAGTCTGGACAGGGATTGAAAGTAACGCACTATCCTGACTAAATCGGTGAATCGGACGTCTGGTAGCCTTGCATCAATGATTATAAAACTAAAACCACCCAATATTGCAGCTTGAAGACTTATGCGCAAGAAACAGATTCATTTATACAAGAGCAAAATTGAAATTTTTACACATTTCAAAAATCGACGATGTTATTTTCGTATTTATTTATTTATAGGTTCACAGTTGAATATTGGGCCTCCCCCATGGCGCAGTGGTAGCGTCTTTGCCTTGTAATCAAGGGGTCCCGGGTTCGATACCCGGTGGAGGCACAAGTGGTTCGGATCCCACTTTAAACTGTAGGTCCAGTCCCGATTAGCCTTACTGTGCATAAAGTGGACTTAAAACAGCAACTCAAACCAAACCAAACAGTTAAATATTTTAGGGTTCGAGGGGGAAGCATGGCCCACATGGCGCCTCCCCTGGGTAC
Organism: Lepisma saccharinum; assembly: GCF_977018435.1. Lineage (NCBI taxonomy): Eukaryota > Metazoa > Arthropoda > Insecta > Zygentoma > Lepismatidae > Lepisma > Lepisma saccharinum. Next base: position 18,451,976 of record NC_139234.1, read on the forward strand.
TGACCTTACGTAGACAGTGGAAGAGAAATTTTGGAGAACCTTTCTATTAAATTTAGTATTTACATTCACCTTATGCTCAGATAGGTTAAACCGTTTATTGACAATCGTGAACTTTTCGTTTAATAGATAATATTTGGTTTTAAACGACGGGAGAACATTGGTCGAATTTTCTTTCTTGCTCTTTTGAGAGAATGTATACTTCTACAATAGCAATCGCGTTCGGAAACCGTGAAAAAAAAATGACTTGGTTTTCAAAAGCATACAAGCTTGGTAGTCTAGCTTGCTCGCTATCAAAGTGACTCACTCACGCTATTCAAGGCCGCTTCTTATCGCACCCAGCACGTTACAAGTGACCAGAGTCGAATTTTAAAGAGAATCTGAAGAATGGTAGATTTCATCAGAGGCGGCTAGGTAGGCACCACCTCAACATGCAATAGTTTAAGTGATAATTCCTGACAAAAAAAACAAAAACGTATTGAATAATTATTGGGATAGTAATACGTGTATCCGCTCTTTTTTAACAATGTAAGCTCGAAGACAATCTGTATTCCATTTATTTATATTGGCAACTTGGTCAACCGGAGGTTATTTTATCGCCTTCGATAATCGAATTGTCTGATCGATTATTTTTTGTTTACCCAGGAACATGCCCCATAGGAGATTTTCGAGACCGGGTTACGCTACTCACTCGTAGCTCCCCAATTTCTTCACGATGGTGGGTTGCCACCGGTCCCATACACAGGCCGAGAACCTAGAGAGTGAGCATAGGCGGACTCGAATCCATGCCGTCCTGCAGTCGGAGGTCACTGAGGAGGACTTTTCTTATTTTACCTTTGGCCACGCAAAGAAGGCCACGCACAAAGTAGAGGACGATCTTCAACCTCTTAGATGACGAGTTCAAGCCTTAAATATGAGGATTTCAACCTTAGACGACCTCAATTTCACCTAAGAGGTTGAAGATCGTCTTCTACTTTGTGCTTGGCCTTCTTTGCGTGGCCAAAGGTAAAATAAGGAAAAGTCCTCCTCAGTGACCTCCGACTGCAGGACGGCATGGATTCGAGTCCGCCTATGCTCACTCTCTAGGTTCTCGACCTGTGTATGCGACCGGTGTAAACCCACCATCGTGAAGAAATTGGGGAGCTACGAGTGAGTAGCGTAACCCGGTCTCGGAAATCTCCTATGGGGCATGTTCCTGGGTAAACAAAAAATAATCGATCAGACAATTTGATTATCGAAGGCGATAAAATAACCTCCGGTTGACCAAGTTGCCAATATAAATAAATGGAATACAGATTGTCTTCGAGCTTACATTGTTAAAAAAGAGCGGATACACGTATTACTATCCCAATAATTATTCAATACGTTTTTGTTTTTTTTGTCAGGAATTATCACTTAAACTATTGCATGTTGAGGTGGTGCCTACCTAGCCGCCTCTCATGAAATCTTCCATTCTTCAGATTCTCTTTAAAATTCGACTCTGGTCACTTGTAACGTGCTGGGTGCGATAAGAAGCGGCCTTGAATAGCGTGAGTGAGTCACTTTGATCGCGAGCAAGCTAGACTACCAAGCTTGTATGCCTTTGAAAACCAAGTCATTTTTTTCACGGTTTCCGAACGCGATTGCTATTGTAGAAGTATACATTCTCTCAAAAGAGCAAGAAAGGAAATTCGACCAATGTTCTCCCGTCGTTTAAAACCAAATATTATCTATTAAACGAAAAGTTCACGATTGTCAATAAACGGTTTAACCTATCTGAGCATAAGGTGAATGTAAATACTAAA
>NC_139234.1:18453956-18603570 GCF_977018435.1 Lepisma saccharinum
AGAAGGATTTAGTCCAGCACCTTAACACAGTGTCCCACGAGTCTCTCTTGACTGACACTGTCAAATGTGAAGTGATTTTATGAATAAAATTTTCCGCCTGTTTACGTATAACGTTGCACAGATTTGGTAGTTCGCAAACGGTGTAATTATTTCGTGTTATCTTACGCAACAGCAAATACATTTCATAAGACTGTTCTGGACACAAGACTTGCATCAGTAAACAAGCATTTTGTCTGTTAGAGTATCACAGGAAAAGAACATCGTCCTGTAATATTCAAGCCTCTAGATATTTTCCATTAGTAATGCCTAATCACAATAATAAGTTAGAAGAAATAACTCGCATTTTCACAACTACCAATATTCTCGTTTTTAATTACTTCGAAAATTATTTCTCGAAGATATCGGTTATACTACAAGAAAGCAAATCTAAGTTAAAGTAAAAGTTCAACTACATGTATACCAAACGACATTTACAATATTGGAGGGACAGAATACTTAAAAAAAAATTATTGTTTCATTCGAAGGTAAAGGCGTAGTGTAGTGGTTCTTCTACCTGATTTAAGGAGCTAAAGGTTGTAGGGTAGTGGTTACCGTTCAGGATTGTGAATCTGATGGTCGTAGGTTCAAACCCTTCCGCTGGCAGAAAATTTTCGTAAGTTTTAGACATATCCCATTGTGTTCATTGTCCACGCCGTGTGAAACGGAATGATTCAGTTTGGAATTAACGATGGGGTGAGGGGAAATATTGAATTACAAAATTTCCATTTCAACGAACCGAGAAGTGGAGAAAAATTGAATAATTCTTATAAATATTAAAAATTACGTTCATTTTTTTAGTGGTGTAATCGCAGGTAAAATCAAAGATCTTACATGGAAGATTTTAATTTGCTCTGAACTCAGCCAAAAGGCATTTCGCACCGATCTAATATATTCTCCAATACATTTCAAAATGTCATTGAATGTTTGATGTCGATAATTTGACCAATGCATCCATTCTTGACGCTCAGACGGTATTTTATGCAACTACCTCTTCTCTCCGGTTCCTTCTCCTTCTTCTCTCCCCTCTTTCCGTTCTGCTTTTATCTCATATCGCCTTCTCTACTTTTTTCGCATCTTATCTCCATCCCACTCTTCTCCACTCGTCTTATCTCCTTTCCTGTCTTAGATTTCCGACTCCACTGCACTATTCTATCTTTTTTCGTTCTTCTCTTTTTCTCTCCTTTACTCTACTCTCCACTTCCCTCTTCTCGTCTCCTCCTCTCCTCTCCTCTCGTTTTCCTCCTCTTTTCTCTTCTTTGTTTTTTTCCTCATCTCTCCTCGAATCTTTTTCCATTCTCCTCACTACATCTCCTCTCCTCGTCTATCCTATCTTTCTTCTCTCCTCTACTTTTCCTCTTCTCCTTTCGCTTTCTCTTTCTCCTCTCCTTTGTGACCTTTCGTTTCCTCTCACCTCTTTTCCTTACTGTAGACTCATCAGCGATGAAATACTAGAAAACCTATTTTTTTCTTTCAGAAAGAATTTTGTCATTTGCGATATAATAGTGATATTTTTAATAATTTTATACAATAATACTTGTTTATATTTCTTTCGCGTGTTTTATAAATATCTATTGTGCATGTGGCAACCCTGAAATTGAGCCTAACTCTGCACGCAACCCACCAACGGCTTGTGTAAATTGGGTTGCCTAGTTTAAAATGTCGTTGTCCTAAAACTTTTGAGAGACACTGTACAATACACTTCAAAGATCTAGGACTACATGCATTGTACAGAGAAAAATGGCCAACACACGTAATTATACACACCGATGGTTCAAAGGATAACCAAGGGGTAGGATGCGCATATTACATCCCAGAGAAGAAACAATATCAGTTTAGATTACCTATAGATTCATCTATTTTCACCGCGGAAAGTTACGCACTATACAGAGCTATACAATGTGGAATATCCGAAGGTTATAAAAAATTCTTTTCCTTACAGATGCTTTAAGTCTATTACAAGCTTCATCTACTTCTTATCCTAAATTATGCCATCAGTCTATATTAAATGTTCTAACACTTCAACAAGTTTACTTGTAAAAGGAACATTGATATACAAAAGTTTCAACAGATTATGGTACACAGATTCATTACCTCGAGTAAGAAACAAACTCACGAAACATTGGAAAGACTGGTGAAAGTAACAATTTATGGTAGTGGATAATACATATAGATGGATAGCAAATTTTAAAATAAAAATCCATGGTTTCATTCATATAAACTTCCAGGGCAAGTCATAGTATTCATCAATAGATTAAGAACAGGAAATGTACGCACATCAGCACACTTATCAGCGGTTCAGGGTTCGAATCCTGGCCTGGGCATGAATGTTTGTGAGTGTCCATTCATCAATTTCATCATGTCATTACTCATCCCATCTTCGCAAATTAGCCAAAAGTGGCACAAAAAGCGAAGTAAAATAAAGCAAATCAATCAATCAATCAGCACACTTATCAAGAATTCATATTGTAACTCAACAAAATTGCAAATATGGTAATGAAAGCCCTGACACATAACATTTATTCTTAGAATGTCAAATTTTCTTACAACAACGAATCATACTCTACAAAGGTTTACAACGATTGAAAAATCCATTCCCAGTGTTACTCTTTTTCCTTTTATCAGAATTATCTACTCCATTTGTCTGGCTTCTAAACGGATATGCACAAAAATGTAGACTTGAAATGTAAAAAGTGATCACAATGAAACAGTGCAAAGTTAAAAGTGATTTACTTAACAGTAAACCTTCGTTAACACAAACTTGCTTAAGACGAACACTCGGTTAACATGAACAAAATGTTGGTCCCGGCAACATATATCTTATAGAAAGTTTTATCGGTTAACGCGAATTTCGTTTTTTTGTCCGTTGCGTCATTAGATCTCATTTAACACGAACTTTCAAAGTTTTTCATATTTTTTTTTTATGTTGTTCCTCTGTCGTTGCTCTGCTAGGCATATCACTCAACAACCTCTATCACCTTGTCAACAATCAACTTATACAGTATTGTAACCAACAGATTCAGATCAACAATGTGTTCAAACGTGTTTTTCTATTCTTTAAAACATAGCCAGTACGAGTAACATCAAGATTTAAAAGTGGGTGCAATTGCTCGACAACCGCGATCATCGCGTCAACAATGAGCTTATACGTATTTAACCAACAAATTCAGTTGTGTGTTCAGATGTGTTTTTCTATTCTATTGGACACTTTAGAACGTTTTGCTGCAACATCCGAATTGACCGCTAGTTTTGCGGAAGCTATGAGTACAGTTGGCCGTGAAGTTACCAGGCATTTGCGTTCCCGTCTGCAAGCGCAATATACAGGAATTTTTCACAGAAAATGATCTGTGAGTTTTTTTAAAAAGTTAATTACTGTAGTACTGTAGTAGTGTTTTCTATGATGACATACATAATACGTATTGCAAATGGTTAATGTGTAGAAAGAACCATAGGCGTAGCTAGAACTTTATATTTGGGTGTGCACAAAGAAGAAAAATGAGGTCTTGTACCTTTTTAATAGCATATTTTGCAACACAATCACTTGGCTCTTTAACTGCACTGATGTTTGTAAAGGAATATAAATTCACTAAATGACAGTGTTGGAAATTTCTGAATATATGTAGTAGAAAAAAATAATCAAATTGCATAGAAATTACACACACACACACGCAAAATGTTCATAAATGTTATAAACAAATACATCAAAATACACGTCATCTATCTCAAAAGGTACAATGTTCTTAAACTCATCAATAACTTCATTTTCATCAATAGACTAAGCTTTTTCCTGTTTCACAAATAGCAAGAGCAGGGCTTCCAATATATCCTGCCTCTGAGTTGCTCTTAATTTAGTTTTAACTTGGGTAAGCTTGGAGAAAGCTCTCTTACACGTGCAGCTTGTGACAGGTATAGAAGAAAGGAACTGCAGTACAGAGTAGAATGCAGTAAATATCTTCTTTCTCCAAAGACATAAAAAAATCGAAAATCTAAAGACACCCGTTTCATCAGCGATAATGCACACCTTTGTACCAAGTAATGACATTTTCAACTTCTTATAAACTGCCGCTTATTTTCTCTCTTATTGAAATATCTGTCTTTAATTCTCTTTGATAAAGCAGCCCATTAGGGTGTGCCTAGGCACACCCGGCACACCCCGTAGCTACGCCTATGGAAAGAACTTTATTGCAACAATAAAATTTAAGTCCCCGGTTAGCACGAATTTTTTTTAACACGATCTCTTGATTTATCGGTCCCTTGGGATTCGTGTTAACGAGGGTTTACTGTATAATTGATTTATTTCAATCTGTGTTACTGATAAGATGAGACAATCTAATCTACCGAACCCGGAAGAACTACAATAACAGACACGCTGACCAAAGTCAACAGGATATTATCGTTGATAAGGTCATATAAGACAAGAAGAAGAAGAACAACCAATGAACATGTGAGAGGTAACGGGATTGCGTGGAAAGGGGAAAGCAACTGCAGGTACAAGCTGTTTGGAGCAGCGTGTACTGCGTCGTTTTCCCACTCGCTTTCTCCCCTTCTCTACCGTTTGCGAGGTCATGGTCCAGAGATTACGGTATGGACTTTTATTCTTAAAAGTTTTAATAAATCGCTTTTACCAATTTTCTTACTCCCATCTCAAATTCATTTCTCTCCGTGTCCAGACATGTTGTAAAAATGTACCCAGATTCTGAGTACATTATATTCTCTACGTTAGATTTATATATTTTCGTAATTAATTTTGTTTTTTCTGCCCTGCTTCTTTTCATTGGAGAATAAAGTAAAATTGTGTTTCTTCCTCACCACATGACGGACATTCTGCGCCTCCGTCCTTCCGTTGGCGTTTGACTTGTGCCCATCCCACTAATCTGAACCAGGCAAATTCTGATCAATTTTTTGTCCCACATAAGTTCACGTAGTTCATATTAGATGGCACTGTTGTCACTCCTTTATGTTTCCTTTTCTCTTTATTTTTCTTAGTTGCTACTCTTCAATACTTTGGTTGCAGTAATAGCACAAATAAGCAAGAAGTAATGTTATAGTTCATGTTTTCGTTTACCAATCAGAAAATCAACAAATTAAATTAAAACTGTCGAAATTCTGTGAAATTATTAGTTATAATTGCTTTTTAATATTTTGCGGATTGTGCGTGTTCCAATTAAGATAATTTCAATGACCTCTTGTGGAACCTAAAAGCTTTTTATTTGATTATGTACATGTTCTTTTCTTTCTTCAATTTATGTACACTTTTGTTCTAAGTCAAAATATCTTTACACCGAATATCCAAGATAGAGCACCACCTTTGAAATGTCCATTAAGGATTTACACTTGACCAGTTTCACCTCTCATTCTCATCGTTGTGATTATTAAAAGTGCCACAAGATCAGAAAAATGAAAATATAAAGACACTCGTCTAGACACGTAAAACTATAGGCGTAACTTGAGGACCAATGCAGGGCCGGCGCCTTCTCCCTATTTTTTTGGTTTATTAAATTTACAATGTTTTTGTTAACCTCCTGGAATCTGAGGTTTATGTTCTGCGTCCACAAAGTTAGGCTTCAAGTTACTATTTTGGATAAAACAGTGCAAGCGAAAATCAGGCGAAAACAAGGTTTGGTCGGCAGCTCAGCAATATCACGGTATGCCAGAGACCCGGTTCGACCCCCGGACGAGCCTGCATTTTCAATTAAAGTTCTACAAAACAATAATAACAAACAAAAAAATTATTCTACATATTTTCCAGCCGAATGGTAGTACAATATTTTATCACTAAAGCATGCATTAAACTTTAGCAAATTTAATTAACTCTTTTCTAAAAATACACACTTGCTTCTCTACTAGATTGTACAGTATAATACGATGCGGGTCGCAGTTTCGTTTCGGCATTCTTACCCCACGTTGCTCTCTATTCCACAACTCCTAAAAGGAAGGTCCATACATAAATGGCCTGATTCCACTCTGTTCAATAACTGATGCATGAGACATCCTTACTGCCTGTTGCCATAGGATTCTGCAACAACGCCTTCAGAATTCCGTTACGCAACGAACCTAGTTTAAGCAACAAAACTCTTCGATGAATTAAATTTCATTCCACGTATCAAGTTACCTGATGAACTCGCGTTTACTTGTCTAGCGACATACGTCACCCACCCCCATCTCGCGGCGGTTGCTGGAACTTGCGGAACTTTGTTTATCGTTGCATAAACAGGGTCGGTTTTCTTGTATCCTCCGGGGAGGATTTCTTTTCTTAGAATAGTTCTGCAAGTCTCCTCCCCTCCCTCCCCCACCTTTCCCGTCGGTTCCGATACGCGATGTTGCGGCTTGTTGCTTCGGCGGTGGCGCTTCAGTCGTTATTGTTTTCCCGCCACAGCCACCGGTCGATGACCAAAAGCGCGCGCGGAATGCTGGTTATTGGTCGGAATTTATCAAACTTGCTTCCCCGGGAGGTGACTTCCTTGCCACTTCATTTCACAATCATCCGTCGCGCGTTATTGAGCGTTAACGGCGGATCCGAGAAACATCTTTTGGGGGAGGTGATGGGGTGGAAAGCAAGGAAGGAAGGGAAGTTGTCACTGTCTCGTTGACGTCACGTCAAATCGCACCATATGGATTTTTTTTAAACTGTGTGAATGGATTCTAAAAAAATAAGTAGAACCCCACCCGTCGTCCATCTTGATTGCGAATATCTAAGGAAATCATAGAGCAAGAGGCAGCAGAGACGCTTGGCAACGTTGCTACAAGGCAGCTCATGTTCCAAAGCAAAGGACTTTCTTCTACGTAAGCAGTACGAGTCAAGAAGCACACAAGATGAAGATTACAACTCGCAATGGATCAACGTTAAAACCTTTCTTCAACTCCAGTTGCATAGAATTGTGCATAATAACCACACCATTATTTACTCTTAAATATTTATCTGCCTTCACTTTACACTTTTAAACACGCCTACGCACACCCACACCCACACAAACACACACATGCACACACAAATATTTTTTTGTTATATATATATATATATATATATATATATATATATTTATATATATGAATGGCTTATTGCAGAAAGGGACCTGAGTCACATTTTTGAGATATCTGAGTTAATGGTATTTTTTATTTTCCTAGTTACAGACACATCTTTTAGTGCAGAAAGGACGTCAGTCACACGAGGCTATACCCAACAAAGTGCACAGTGAAAAGTGTACTTTAATGCAGAAAGGTACCTGAGTCACTGACTCGGGTCCTTTTCTGCAATAAACTTAGCCGTATTTATACGTTGTACGAATTGTGTACGCTAATCTGTAATGCAGCTCGGGGCGGTAAAAATACTGTCAAACTTATTGACACCACTAACATTATTGATTTTCAACGTGGTGGCCTCATGTCTACAAAAAAGTGTGGCATCTGTGAAAACTACCATGGGTCATTCCATGTCAAATCATCCAGAATTTTGTGAAAATGTCACCCACCATCACCGATTTTGATGAAATTCGGTATGCTTATAGAACTTTTGATGCTGATTACAAAAATGACAACGTTTTTAAAATTGGTCAAGGGGTTCAGAAGTTACGAGCTTTTTAAGAACTCCCTGTACGCCACATGCAGCTCCACTTTGAATGACACGCATTAGGATATAAACGATCGTATCTTCCCTCGGGTTTGCCGTAGAAACTTCAAGTTTGTCTTCTTTTGTTCAGAATAGTATAATCTTTCATTTAAATAATGTTTCAGATGAATGCATCAATGAACATGTATTTTTATATATAGTTTTATCTATTTTTTTAGAAAAATAAATGACTAACTTCAAGAGCGAATTTCATGCAATGCCCCCCTTCAATTTCCCCACAATTTTATATGTAGGTAACTCAGAGTGTGTACTAATGCCTGATGGAAAAATTGGAATGGGCGGTTCAGAGACAGGGTGATAAAAAAATCATTTGCATAAAATGACATTAAAAGTAAATCTTATTAAAAATGCTTATGTATTTAGCACAAAGCCTGAAGTACATTATGTTTCAAGCTAACAATATTCATAATTTATGTTCACTATGTGTGAATGTAAGCATAGGCGTAACCTGGCGGGGGCAAAGGGAAGCACTTGCCCTATCCCAAATTTATAAATTAATTAAAATTTACAAGTTAAATATATTTTGTGATCCTCCTGGAACTTGAGGAACGAACGAAGAAAGAGTAATAATTGTGATTTTTCAAATGTATTTATCAAATTATCCTGGACACTATTTTTATGCGATGGAAAACTTTGTGATTATCCCAACCCGAAGATAGTTTCCAAGTGACACCCATTAAGATAGTACTATTTTTGCTCTGACTGTTAAACAACTAGTGTTTCGAAGTAAATAGTTACAAAGTTACAAGTACAGTTACTTTTTATTTAGAAATTCTAACTATAACTAGCTACTTTTAAATGTAAGTACCTGTAACGTTAACAACGGTAACAGAGTTACTTTTTGCAGTAGGTAAATAGCTAAATTGGACAATTCTGTTCCGGACGAAAAAAATAAAATATGTACCTTCTCCGGATGCTACGTGCAAGGATTCTCTTGGAATTGCTGCCAAGGAATCTATGCTTTGTTGCATGCTAAATTTAGAACATGCACGCTTTACTGTAATTCATTTCTAATTGTATGTGAAAACTTCATTGTTTTTGGTAGACTGCTGCGTTCGTTTGGAATGTTGTTGTCCAGCTAGGAAAAAGTCATTGTCGAGGGAGTGGATCTTTGGATATTGTTGAACTTGGAATGGAGGAGAAAGAAATGGGTGCAAGTGGAATCAATGACACCATATTCAAAATAACGTGGTCAGCATACAAATGTTTTTTTAATTATAATCGTTCAAGCAAAGCTGACTGTGTTTTCCATTATTTATTAGCAGTAATAATGTAAATATATGGATGCATATTATGTACTAGAAACATAAGTAAAACACGGAAGTCTTCATGATCGTTGATATTGTGTAACTTTTACACAAATCAATGATCATTAACAGTACGTTACTGTTACAGTAACTGTAAAAGAAACTCAGTTACTTTCAAAGTACTAGTAACAATAACTGAGTAACTTTTTTAATGATTGACTGTAACTCAGTTACTTGTAAAAAGTAACTTACTGAACATGTAAGCTCAAAATAGTGCATACTTCCTGGTACTGTTGTAGTACTTTGCAATCACTGACACATTGTACTGTGGGTTGTTGTCATTTCACCCTAGATGATTACTAAGAAATTAATGCCTTGAATACTATTTCTACGGAATTGGTACATAATTGCCGTACTTGTTGCTTTATACTATAGAAGTCTATACAAGTATTTTTACTGTTCCAGTCGTCCCGTCATAAGGATGTTTTCTGTGGTATGTGGCGAAAAAGCTTCATTTCAAAAACTTCAATCAGCTGAAATGTGTAGTATTAATTCTTACTTCATATTACGTATCCCCATGAAGAGTAGCCAGAAAAGAACTTACACATTGAGATAAAATGCACAAAAAGAATGTTCTCGAAGATAAATTTGCTAAACTTGGGAATGTTAATAATGATGATTATATATATAATTATATAATATATATTTTTTTTAAAAAAATGAAGACTGTTGAAACTAATTTACAGTGGAACGTCGATTTTAAGTTATCCAGGAGACCAAGCTGAAAAAACTTAATACAAGGGAAAATGTAAAATCTTGGAAAATTTCTAAACAATTTGCTATGTTGGATACTAAATGCAAGGTGAAGATTGAAGGAGAGCTCACAAGGGAATTTGCAGTGAACCAAGGTTTGAGACAAGGAGATGTGCTATCTACGATATTATTCAATATAGCTTTAGAAAAGATCATGAGAAGAGTGGGTCAAGGGTGTAACCCAGGAGGGACTCTCTTCAACAGAGTGAACCAAAATCTAGAATATGCTGATGACATTGATATGATGGCACGAAGATTGCAAGAAGTGAAGGAAGGACTGGAAAGATTGGAGAACACAGCTAGTGAGATGGGACTCCAAATAAACCAACCCAAGACTAAATACATGTTCTCAGCGCGAAAGATGGAATTCAGGGAAGGCCAACATATACAACTTAATGGAGGCACCTATAAAAAATGCAAAAGTTTTAAATATCTTGGAACATTAGTTACCATAGATAATAATATTAAGGAGGAAATAAAAGCAAGAATTGCAGCTGGTAATCGAAGCTATTTCTCACTGTTAAGAGTTTTCAAATCTCGCAGCCTGAGTAGAAATTTGAAAATCAAAGTATATCAGCTAGTCGTAAAGCCAGTGATGACATATGGAGCAGAGACATGGACTTTGGTGCAAGCAGATGAAGAACTTTAGCGAAGATGGGAAAGAAGGATACTGAGGAAAATATACGGGGCAGTAAATGAGAATGGACAATGGCGAATAAGGAGAAACGATGAAATAAGAGCAATCTAACAACAGATATAGTTTCCGATATAAGAAGCATGAGACTGAGGTGGCTGGGACATGTTGAAAGAATGCCTGAAGACAGAGCGGTTAAAAAGGTCTATAAAGGGACACCAGGAGGGAGAAGATTAAGAGGAAGGCCAAGGAAAAGATGGTTGGAGGACGTTGAGGAGGACCTTAGGAGGATGGGAGTAAGACGGTGGAGACGTCGAGCAGAAGACAGAAGAGAATGGGCTATCATTGTGAGAGAGGCCAAGGCCCTTTAGGGGCTGTAGCAGCCAAGGAGTAAGTAAGTAAATAGGTATGTTGGAACCACCACGATTTAATGCAAAATGAAGGAAAATGTAAAATCGAGGAACTTAAATCGGGGTTCCACTGTAATTATTACTTGTAAATTTTAAATTAATATATAACTTTGGGATAGGGCAAGTGCTTCCCTTTGCCCCCTGCCAGGTTACGCCTATGCTTACATTCACACATAGTGAACATAAATTTTGAATATTGTTAGCTTGAAACATAATGTACTTCAGGCTTTGTGCTAAATACATAAGCATTTTTAATAAGATTTACTTTTAATGTCATTTTATGCAAATGATTTTTTATCACCCTGTCTCTGAACTGCCCATTCCAATTTTTCCATCAGGCATTAGTACACACTCTGAGTTACCTATATATAAAATTGTGGGGAAATTGAAGGGGGGCATTGCATGAAATTCGCTCTTGAAGTTAGTCATTTATTTTTCTAAAAAAATACATAAAACTATATATAAAAATACATGTTTATTGATGCATTCATCTGAAACATTATTTAAATGAAAGCTTATACTATTCTGAACAAAAGAAGACAAACTTGAAGTTTCTACGGCAAACCCGAGGGAAGATACGATCGTTTATATCCTAATGCGTGTCATTCAAAGTGGAGCTGCATGTGGCGTACAGGGAGTTCTTAAAAAGCTCGTAACTTCTGAACCCCTTGACCAATTTTAAAAACGTTGTCATTTTTGTAATCAGCATCAAAAGTTCTATAAGCATACCGAATTTCATCAAAATCGGTGATGGTGGGTGACATTTTCACAAAATTCTGGATGATTTGACATGGAATGACCCATGGTAGTTTTCACAGATGCCACACTTTTTTGTAGACATGAGGCCACCACGTTGAAAATCAATAATGTTAGTGGTGTCAATAAGTTTGACAGTATTTTTACCGCCCCGAGCTGCATTACAGATTAGCGTACACAATTCGTACAACGTATAAATACGGCTAAGTTTATTGCAGAAAAGGACCCGAGTCAGTGACTCAGGTACCTTTCTGCATTAAAGTACACTTTTCACTGTGCACTTTGTTGGGTATAGCCTCGTGTGACTGACGTCCTTTCTGCACTAAAAGATGTGTCTGTAACTAGGAAAATAAAAAATACCATTAACTCCGATATCTCAAAAATGTGACTCAGGTCCCTTTCTGCAATAAGCCATTCATATATATATATATATATATAAATCGGGCGATCGAGCCGGCCGGGGAATCGAGCCGCCTCGGTCAATCCATTTCTTTGGGTAATTTTCATCCAGCCACAGTCGCACGCCCAAGCAGAAGTATGGATGGGCGTAATCAACAATCATTTGATAGGCCATTTTTCCTGCCCCAAATCTTAAAAGGCGTCAGTAATGAACATTTCTTGAGGAACGGGATGGCAATGTTGTTGGAGGATGTGCCTCTAGCTACAAGACGTGGCATAATTTACAAGTATGAAGGCTGCCCAGCTCGATCCCCCGATCGATTTGAAGCCTTGCGACTTTTACATTTGGAGCCACATGACAAGACACAGGTAAACTCGCAAGAAGAGCTCAGGGAGAGGATCTTAACAGCTGGTCAACACATCAAGGACACCATCACATCACGAGTTAAGAGACCAAATGTCCGTAAAAACCTGCGTGCCTGCATTCGTAACGGAGGTGCCCACTTTGAGCAAGACGTGTAATGTTCTTTAATTGTATTGTTCATTGATTCCATTCACATGAAGATGAATAAAGTATTATTTCTTGTACACAAATGTGAATGTTAGCAACATTTGTACCTTGTTGGATAGCAGATGTCACAAGGAAGTAATTTAAGTAATTTGTACGCTTCGTGTCATACCATTTTTGTTATTAATACGTTGCCAAGTAAACTAAGAGTGAATTTTTTTATCATCACTTGTAAGTTTAGACCCACCCGGTACTTACATGTGATTGTTATTTGGGAAAAACTTAATTTTCAACGAACCACTTATTTGTTAGCTATCAGAAAACGTTGAAATAAGTTCCATACAATGAGCAGTTTTTTCTCAATTCATCTTTTTATGTGGAAAATTGTCATTTTTTAAAAAAAACAATTGAAATTCGATTATCTCGAAAACTACTAATTTTCGGACGGGGTATCATATGGTCAAATTTTTTTGCAAATTGTCTCTACTTTAACCCCTTTCAGGGAATACATCTAATTACCAGTCACCCTGTATATATATATATATATATATTGGAAAAATACGTTGGAATATATATATATATATATATATATATATATATATATATTCCAACGTTGGAAGCGGCCCCGGCGCCCACCCAGCGTCGAATAACATGGGTACCTGGGGGAAACCCTGGAGGGTAAAGGCGGTCAGGGGCGTGATGCTGATCACATCACCCCCACTCACGACCGGATCAAGAAAGTGTGGGGCGTTACCCCCACACCTCCTATACGCCTTCATGGCTTGGTGCTATGCACAGGGGAGCACTTTACTTTTATCTTATTATATATATATATATATATACACCGTGCGTCCATTTCGATCTGCAGCCGAGAGATCGGGAGAAGCGTGGCGGGCGGCACTGACGGAGATGCCGACATTTGCGGCCTGAAATGCCCGCTTATTTTTATGGACATATGCAGACATTTATATAAATATTGCAAAACGAGCACTAACCTGTGTTATAAGAGTATGGTTTTAATTTTAGTAGCTTAGTGACTGTATGTGCCGATGATTTTGGCACGCCCACCTCTTGTGAAACACAGCGTAGAGGTTTGTTTGGAGAACGTTCTAACGCTGCACCAATATCATCGAGTTTTGCTTCGGTTAGAATCCGTCGTTTTTGCTTAGGTGTTTTAAAATTTAACGATACAGTTTCTCGTAATTTAAGGACAAGATGTCTAACCGTATCTCTGTGTGGAGTTGAAACGCATGGGAATTTCTGTACAAATTACCTACACACGTCTCGACACGAGTTTGTTTTCACGTAGGTACGTGTCATACATAAAAAAATCTTTGTTCTAACGTGAATCTTGCGGCTGGCATTCCAATCGTCTCACTGACACGTCACACATACACACTACAATAACACAAACAAGTAACTGCAAGTAACCAAGAATAACACTCTTGCGCACAGTACGAAATTAACACGCTCTTGGTTTACATTGCTCGCCACTATATTTACAACTCTGTCTTTATCTAGTCGCGAAGGAACAAAAAACTCGAGCTCGGAGATTTCGGATTGCAAGGAAGCTCACGAACACTATTGACTTTTAACGGTTTCTTCTACAGCGTAAACTTGATACAGTGTTGCACATTCAAAACCTCCAAACGATCCCCATCGGCACAAAACTCTTTCAAGGATATAAACTTAAGCAGGACGTTACTGGTCAAAACTATGATTAAAATGTTTTATTATCTGTGGCTCTTAACATCGTTTCTAAAGCGTATTTTTTTGTGTATATAAGGGCAGAACTTGGATGAATTACAGAAGAACTTTTGCGTGTTATAACACAGGTTAGTGATCGTTTTGCAATATTTATATAAATGTCTGCATATGTCTATAAAAATAAGCGGGCATTACAGGCCGCAAATGTCGGCATCTCCGTCAGCGCCGCCCGCCACGCTTCTTCCGATCTCTCGGCTGCAGATCGAAATGAACGCACGGTATATATATATATATGAGGGTGGATCAAATTAAAACGGAACAGTGGATGTATTGGGTTATATTTATGTATGTGTGTGCGGACAAGCCTGTGTAGAGGTAGAGAGCGGGAGGTAATGAAGGAAACCCCTACTGCATAATGGACTCTCCCTAGATAGTCGCGCGTGAGCACGCGATATGTGTAGGTGGTCGGGCAGCGATATCGTCCGAGCAGCAATCAAGGCTAACGGACCGGCCTGTTGTCCTCTGGAGTGATTTTGCTCCATGACAACGCGCGGTCACATACGTCAGCTGTTACAAAGAACACGTTGGCGACGTTTGGGTGGGCAGTATTGAAACACCCACCGTATAGCCCTGATCTATCGCCATGCGACTTCAATATCTTTGGTCCGTTGAAAAAGGCATTGAAGAGTCGGCGCTTCCACTCGGACAATCAAGTCATGGACAATGTTCGCGACTGGTTCCGATCTCAGCCAAAGGAGTTCTGCAAGCAGGGTATTCACCGCTTGATGAAACAGTTGGCCAAGTGCTTGTGTAACTTTGGAGATTACGTTTGAAATAAACCTTGTTGATTTCATTATGTGGCTCCTGTTCAGTTTTCATTTGATCCACCCTAATATATATATAAAATAATTGGATAATCGTAAAATTAACATAGAACTACGAACTGTAAACAGATTAGGAAGTTTATATATATACAGTATATACAGGGTGATTTCGAACTCCCATTACAAACTTAGGGGGGTGAATCTAGAAGGAAAAACAAGCCGAAAGTGCCATGTGGCAAAATTACGAAAACGGCACCGTGTGGCTGCCAGAGCCGTGAGAAAATCGGTTCACACCTCTTTCAAAGAGCAATAACGTCTGAACCACGAAAGATACGAAGATCGGATTTAGCGGAAGTAGAGGAAGTCGTATCCAAACAATATCAGGGCGTTGAAATTGCGGCGCTTTTCGTAATGCGCAAGGGGAATCCCCAAAGGAAATGGGGAATCCCCACTGCATGTGAGCGGAAACTTGCGCAAAATGGAGAAAGACGACGAGGGAACATGCTGTCACAGGACGGTCGAAAGGTGACACATGGAGGGAGTCCTCAGAGGAGCGCATGAAGTGCGACAAATGGAACATGCTTGGACAGTGACTGTCGCGCATCCCAGATGGTACGCAAAACGGAGTGATGGATGTACACGTGCATGCTACGTGGAACGCAACGTGCAATTACAATTGCGATATGAACCACTACGTGCCCCCTCCCACCGGGAATTCGTTGAACCCGGGACCTCGGGAGTACAAGGTCAGCCGGAAGTCGGCTCTCTGAGGAGCAGCACCAAATATCCACGTGCCCCACGAATGCAGGGACACCTCCCTAAAAGGCACAGCCACAAAAAAAAAAAAAAGAAAGAAATTGGCACGTACGTATGAAGGATTTCACATTGGAATGTACAGTATCACTTTGGCGAAAGGAAAACAGAGAGTAGCACAAACAGATAAAAATCAGTAACACAGATATTGACCCTTTGTCCTGAAAAATAGGCAACTTGTGCTAAATCTTGAATCATTGCTGCTTGATGTTTCTGTTCATTACCGATGGTATGAAGGAACGACGATGAACTCGGAATGCAGCACGTAATCACTGCGAAGGACAGTATGAAAACATCCTTTGGCGTGTGCAGAACGGAAACTCACAACAGGGGCTCAATATGACGACCACCAACATCGATGCACACATTGTACCTTCGAAGAATGTTCTCATACAGACGATTGAAGACCAGTGGATTCTCTCGAATGAAGTCCGCTGCTGCCACAATCCTAGCAACCAGGTCATGCTCAGACTCGATGGGGGTTTCATAAATGAGACTCGTCATGCGCCCCCATAGAAAAAAGTCCAGGGGCGTTAAGTCGGGAGATCGTGGGGGCCACGGCAAAGGGCCCGGCACGCCCTATCCATTGCCTGTCATATCTGTGGGTCAGATGGTCCCGTACGTCCCGTGCAAAGTGGGGTGGCGCCCCATCATGCTGGAACCACATGTTTTGCCTAATGGCCAATGGCACATTTTCCAACATCTCGGGCAATGTCTCTTGGAGAAAAATCAGATAAGTACGACCTGTGAGATTGGTGGGAAGTACGTATGGGCCAATTAAACGACCGGCCAGTATTCCTGCCCAGACGTTGATGCCCATTCGCTGCTGGAACCCACGAGCTTTCGTTGCGAATTGGTTCTCTTCATCCCACACATGGCTGTTGCGGGAATTAAAAACACCCTCTCTGGTGAATTTCGCCTCATCCGTGAAGAGCACCAACTGTGGAAACTGAGGCGTATTCACGCAACGACGCACAAACCATGTGCAGAAGCGAACACGTGGTTCAAAATCTGTGGGACCCATGGCGTGCACCTTCTGGGGGTGATATGGGTGCAGTTGTTGATCATGAAGGACATTCCACACTACAGACTGAGATACACCAACATCCCGCGCTACGATTCGGGTACTCGTACCAGGGTCTTCGTGCACAGCATGAAGAATTGCCTCCTCCACCGCAGGCGTGCGCCTCGTCCTTGGGGCACCTGTGTCCACTCTACTCACAACAAATGTTCCAGATTCACGAAGACGACGGTTCACTTTTTCGAATATGGTGTGTGATGGCGTCACACGTTCCGGGAAACGTTCCTGGTACATCGCACGGGCAGCCCTTCCATTGCATCTCGCTTCCTCGTAAATGAGCATCATGTCTGCATACTCCTCGAAACTGTATTGCACCATCGTAGGAGTTTTCACGTCCACACACACCCACAACGTCGTAATGTTCCCAGAAGATACGTCGTGTGTACGTACTCAACCAATGTGTCACGTCCAGCGCTCTCTCCATACAGTCTTGCAATACCCTGAGGGCGCAAGGGTCAACTTCGACCAGGGATAGCGAGTGACTCCTAGTATGACGTCAGCGCACACCTTCATGCATCACAGAGGCTACGAACGGGAAGGAACGTCAGTAAGTACGGGTTGGTCGCTCCCGTCCCATGTCCTTCACGTGAGAACGTTAATGACTAACGTCGGACTCGCATGGGATACCTATACACGCTCTGCTGTAATGTAGTACAGAACAATACGAACGTGTCCCAGCATTCGTGGGGCACGTGGATACGTATTTGGTGCTGCTCCTCAGAGAGCCGACTTCCGGCTGAGAGCTGACTGACCGGCTCCCGAGGTCCCGGGTTCAACGAATTCCCGGTGGGAGGGGGCACGTAGTGGTTCATATCGCAATTGTAATTGCACGTTGCGTTCCACGTAGCATGCACGTGTACATCCATCATTCCGTTTTGCGTACCATCTGGGATGCGCGACAGTCACTGTCCAAGCATGTTCCATTTGTCGCACTTCATGCGCTCCTCTGGGGACTCCCTCCATGTGTCACTTTTCGACCGTCCTGTGACAGCATGTTCCCTCGTCGTCTTTCTCCATTTTGCGCGAGTTTCCGCTCACATGCAGTGGGGATTCCCCATTTCTTATGGGGATTCCCCTTGCGCATTACGAAAAGCGCCGCAATTTCAACGCCCTGATATTGTTTGGATACGACTTCCTCCACTTCCGCCAGAGCCGATCTTCGTATCTTTCGTGGTTCAGACGTTATTGCTCTTTGAAAGAGGTGTGAACCGATTTTCTCACGGCTCTGGCAGCCACACGGTGCCGTTTTCGTAATTTTGCCACATGGCACTTTCGGCTTGTTTTTCCTTCTAGATTCACCCCCCTAAGTTTGTAATGGGAGTTCGAAATCACCCTGTATATACGATTATCCAAATATTTTGATTTCGTCTTTTTCAATCATTATAGGCGAATTGTATATTTATTCTGCTTGCAGGAAAAATATGTGAACTGTAAACTGTATTCTGACACGGGTTAGGCTCATGTTGAACCTCACCTGCTGAATAAAGTATTATTACTATTATATCCAGAATTTTCTATTTTGGGAGTGTAAGTTCGAATTCAGGGGGTATAATATAAGGGTACATTTATATACAGAAATGACTTTTGTTCTATGTGAAGAATTTTAGGGGCGTTGAGGAAATTTTTTGGAGTGTTGGGGTTGTGTGGATAAATCGTTGGAAAGAGACGTGCAGAGGGAACAGATGGGAAATCGAACTGACGAATATGAGCCAGAATAGAATAATTAGGGTGGAGGAGGGGGATGAAAATATCTTTAAATATCATAGAAAAATACATATTTAGTCTAAAAGAGCTTTTATTTATTTTGTTTTTTGTGTTTGCTTGGGGGCGCTTAGAGGGATGTCTACCAGGAGGATGTCAACAGGATCCGGATCCTTGTTGGAAAGCCAAGACGAAAATGGAATGACAATATTAAGATTGACCTGAAGGAAATTGCTAAGGGTGGTCAAGAGTGAATTGACCTTGCCCAGGACAGGGACAGGTTGAAGCCTTGTGTTGCTGTGGCAATAATCCTTCACGTTTAGGAATGTCAGAGTTTGTTATAAATATGCGGGGAAGAGTTTCTATATACTTATACCATTTGTATTCTGAGTGCTCCAATATAAACACATAATGAACTTCAGTTCAAAGCTCCTCTGTTTCCAAAAGAATATGATTCGTAACTTTTGGGTAATTACGTCAGTATCGCATTACCAAACCTATGACGACGGTGTGTACAAGAATGCAGTACTTTTTGGCAAGGCTGGGGAAGGATTGCATGGCAGATAGCTGATTGCATTGTCCACGCTCCCTCTGCTAGCTTACGGTTCAACGACAGCATCAGAGGGTTTTCTCTTCTTGGTGGAGCTGTATGCACCCATGTAAATATAATTGCACCCACCCGCCACTTCATACTAGTCTTGTTCAGACTTGAACAGCTAGATAGTGGGAATGATGTTTATTTATTTATTTATTTTATTTATTTATACATACTCCCCATAACAGAGCTATTGCTCCACTTACAACGGGGGCTTACAAGTAAATAAACTATGGTACATAATATCCATATACATAAACATAATATTAACATATACATAAACACAAATATTAACATATACAAACACATAAACCAATTGCATATACACAAATAATTAAATGATATTAATGCCTATTTTCAGTTTGTGTTATATTATATTGTATTATAAAATTATATTTAGCATTAATAAAATAACCAAAAATATAAAATTACAATTTTTTAGACAAAATACTAATTATGAATAAATTGTTTAATGACAGATAAATATCTCTCATAGGACATAGCAAAATCAATATTAACATTGTTTTGTATTAGTACATTATGAGCTTTACATATTTGAACCATTACTGAATTCTGATGTACAATATTTTTAGAATTAACCAAAGAAAATGGCAAATAAGAACGCAACGTTCTAGGTTTAATTGTGAATCCTATCAACTGAAGACAATCTTGAGCATCAATTAAGTTATTTATAAATTTATAAAGTAAAATATGTTTGGCTAGTTCTCTTCTTGATTGTAATGAAGAGAACCCAAATTCAGATAAAATAGTATTATAGGATATTCTTTCTAAATATGAAGATCTTTTAAATTTTTTGTAATATAAATATCTTACGAACTTATTCTGAACATTTTCAATTAAATCACGGTAGCATTGAAAATAAGGATCCCAGATGACACTAACATACTCTAACTTACTTCTTAATATCGAATTGTATATTGAAGCAATAGCTTGAATATTATTAATTTCTCTGGTAGTTCTAAATATAAAGCCTAAAATTCTAAATGCATCCGATACTAATGTTTGTACGTGCTCTCTGTAAGTAAGCCTTGAGTCGAGTAAAAGTCCCAAATCCTTTATAAGTTTAACTCTATTTAAAACTATTCCATTCATAGTATAGTTATGAGTATAAGATAAGTTATGTCTGCTAAACGTAATAGTTCTGCATTTACTTATATTAAAATCCAACCTATTGGTGACACTCCACTGAAAGCAATTGTTTATATCTTTCTGTAATTGCGCTAAATCACTTATATTTGTAATGGATTTAAATATTTTTAGGTCATCAGCATAAAGCAGATAATTAGAATTTTTTATAACAGAGGATAAATCATTAATAAATATTATAAAAAGTAAGGGACCCAAGTTTGAGCCTTGCGGAACACCAGATGTAACATTATATAAAGGGGATGATTCAAAATTGTAGGTGACATAGAATTTCCTATTTTTTAAATACGATGCTATTAATTTTAATAATGGAAACGAAAAACCGAAATTTGCTAACTTATATATTAATATATCATGATCTAACTTATCAAAAGCTTTAGCAAAATCTGTATAAATAGTATCAACAGAGTAACCATTGTTAAATGAATCTGCCAAAAATTGGGTAAAGGAGATAAGATTAGTTAAGGTTGATCTTTTGGATATAAAACCATGCTGATGGTGAGTTATATACGGTTTAACATGATAACAAATTCTATTATATAAAATGTGTTCAAAAATTTTTGCTGGTGTTGAAATTAAAGATATAGGCCTATAATTAATGATTTCCTTGGCGTTACCAGATTTTGGTATAGGAGTTACTTTACTTATTTTCCACCTATCGGGGAAAATTTGGGTGGTTATAATCAGATTAAATATGGTGCATAGAGGAAACAATAAGCAATCAGTACATCCTTTAAATATGTAAACGGGTATACTATCTGGACCACTAGCTTTCTTCGATTTCAGTTTTCTAATAGAAGTTTTACATTCAGATTCAGTAATACTATCTAATACTAATGGTTGATTTACTATCATAGGTACTTCACTGGGAATTGAGTAAGTTGGAATAGAATCATTAAAAACGCTCTTAAAGAATTGCGCAAAACCATTAGCTATATCTTTGTTATTGTCAAGTAATACTCCATTATAGGTTAAACTACACTGATTATTAGTTGATTTCTTTTTACCTTTAATATAACTCCAAAAAGACCTAGGATTATTTTTTATGGATTCTTCAGAATTCTTTATGTAAATCTTGTAAGCTTTGGTTATCATAGATTTTGATTTTCTGCGTAATTCAACAAATTTCTTCTGGTTATATTCTGACAATTTACGTCTATGTCTATAATACTCTTTATATTTAAGTAATCTTATAATATCCAGTGTAAACCAAGGCGGGTACGATTTTCTCTTATTACGCTTCCTTATGGGTACATTATTACCAATAATTTTATCTAAAATTTCATAAAAGTAGTCCAATGCTACGTTGGGATTCTTAAATAATGTTAAAGGATGCCAATCAGTTTGATTAAGATTTCTATATATATTGAAAAAATCGGCATTACGGTAATCATATGTATAAATAGAACTTGACTTAACATTATGAATAGTTTTGTCATAAAAGCGGTGGACTTGAAGTAATAAGGGAGGATGATGAGCATCAGAGCTTAGAAGAGGGAAGGAGTTATGATTAACCACAACATTGTTAGACAAGTTGGTCAGTACCAAATCCAACGTTTTTCCGTTGTTATTTTTTACATTATTTATACTTTGTAATTCCAGTAAACTTAAAAATCTAAATAATGTTAAGGAAAGAGGACAACCATTTTCTAAGTCATAATTAGAATCTACAATTTCTGGAATATTAAAATCTCCTACAATAATCAAACCACAAGAATGTATATTACATAGCTCTTCCATTCTGGTAAAAAACATATTGTAAATTTGTAATTTAGTATTAGGTGGGAAATAAACTGTAACCACTATAATGAAAGAAACACTAGTTATTATCTTAACACAAACAATCTGAATATTTTCTATAGTTATTTCAATGTTCTTGGTCCTCAGAGTACTCTTTACTGCAATTAATGCGCCACCACCTCTTCTATGTAACCGATCTTGCCTAAATACAGCATAGCGAGTATCAATAAATTCACAGTTGTTAATAACATTGGAAAGCCAAGTTTCTGTAAAAACAATTACATCATAGTTTTCATTTAGAATACTTAGATATACATCATTAAGCTTAGTATTAATACCTCTTACATTTTGATAGTATAAATTCAATTCATTATGTGATTCATTATAATCCATGACTCAACTCACCATGATTACATAATATTTTGTATATCTGTTTCAGTTTTTATTACAAAAACTTGCCTGTCATTTGGGGTCTTTCTTAAACGAATAGAACCAGAATTATCAATCCAAAGATAGGCATAGTTTTTTTCTCTTTGTAATTTCCTAGCTTGGCCGAAAACAGTCTTTCTATATGGAGTAAGGCTATGATTAATATATATTGGCTGATTATTCGTAAACCCCAGATGATTTGTATTTAAATTTCTTTTTACCTTGCGTTTTTCAATCATTTTATCCTTATCCACTCTTCTTACAAACTTTACAATTATACCCGGAGAATTATGATTGCTAGAATTCTTAAGCCTATGACATACGTCTATCATTTCCTCTTTAATTTCCAAATCAAGAGCCCTACCAACATCCATAACAGTTTGATAAACATTTTCGTTAGATTTTCCTGGAATACCAATAATTTCCAATGCATTCCTTCTGCTATATTGTTCCAATTCATCAAGTTGAACTTTAGTGTTTTTTAATTCTTGTTTCAACTCGGTGTTCTCCTTTTTCAGTTCTTCGATGTGGGCGAGGCAGGCATTGATTTTGTCCGACTGGGATTTTATTAGACTAGAATTATCATCCATTTTTACATGTAACATTTCTAATGATTTACCAAGTTCAATTTCCGTCTCCTTGGTTGTTTTTTTAACATTAATAAGTTCTTCCTTTAACTCTTTCACGGAATCGAAAATGTTTTGCAAAGAGGGAACACCTTCTACTAAAGGTTCTTCAGAATGCATAGATCGTCTTTTTTTAGAGTTGCATGATTTACACCTCCATGGTCGATTTTCAGATTTATAAAACTCCAGATCGGATTCATTAATGTTCACACATTTAATATGCCATAGCTTGGAACAGTCAGTACATGCTATTTTGGCGTTAACATCATTCCGAGGAACTGGTTTATTACACTCACCACAATTGCTCATTCTTTACGTATTATTAGAACAAACACACAGCACAGTAAATGTCTATATGGACAGTAACTGAGCACCCACTAAAGCACTAGGAGGTGATAGTCTGTGAACTCCGATGCAAATGAATTGGCAACACTGATAACAAGTGAATGTTTGTTTATCAAAACAGTTCAACGAAAAAATCAAGTTTTACGTTCATAGCTCATTGAATATGCACTTATATTGACTTTTAAGTAAATGTCAATAAACTTAGTATACTTACATAACAAGTCTCAGCAATATATAGTCTTCAGTTGCCTGTTGTAGTATTAAAATAGAATTTCATCGGAGCACACACCTTATTCACCTATCACATACTTGAATGAGAACAGACATGTTCATGTTCAGATATCTCTCATGTTCATGAGAGATATCTGAAAATGTATATTAGAGATTCTTGAGCGTTTGATCAACAATAGTTTGACTGTTCAAATTGATCCATCAGTGTCAATTATAGATATCGGCTGATTCGTTAGTAACTTAGGAACTCGTATACTGCCGTCCTAAGCAAATTTCGATAAAATGAGCAAAACTCGTTTTGCCTCTGGCTGTACAGTGGTGGAAAAAAGTTCTTCCCCATAAGACTTTAATGGCAGTAAATAATGCCGGAAAGGTAGGCAACACACATTGCACCTTTAGGTGATCGGGTGATTCTGTCTGTCTGAAGAACAACTCGTCTTTCATGCAAAATCCAACAGGCACAGGAAATGCAGGAAAGTCACGTGACTTGTCAGGTGGAATGTTGTTCGTCAGAAAATCGCCTTTTCTCAACCCTGGTCGCAGAACCGACAGGAGCTACACGTTATATCTCCGAAAATGATTCCCCTAAAAACGTTGAACGAAAGGCTAAAATAATTCTTGCCTTAATTACTGTATGTGCCGCAGTAGCACAGTCGTTAGGACGTTTTATTACCATGCGAGAGATCTCGGTTCGATTCCCGACGGGCGATAATCGGGATTTTGTCCACCTGTTCAAGCTGCTTCGGTGCCCACCCAGCGTCGTATAAAGTCGGTACCTGGAGGAAACTCTGGGGAAGGTTGGGGGTTTGGCGGCCAGGGGCGTGGTGCTGATCACATCATTCCCACCTTCCGCCTGATGAAGAAAGCGTGGGGCCCTAGCTCCACTAACTCCACACCCCCTACACGCCTTCATGGCTTGGTGCAAAGCACAAGGTAGGACTTTGCATTTTAATTTACTATACATCCCGATTTTGTCGTAACAAAACTTCCCAATCTCTACGTGGGCTTTCTTCCAAGTTCCGTAGGGATGTGAATAGGCTCCAATATTTCTTGAGACAATTCATACATGTTATATTCCCTTATAAGAACAACAGCCGATATATATTTTATGTCTTTTTTTTGGCGGGGAGGTATAATCCAAACATGTGAGGTGATCCTTTTCCCACTACTCACTCCATTCTCAGAAATAAATCGCAATTGCGAACACTGAAAATGCAGCACTTTCTACATCTTAGCATGCAAATATCTACATAGTAGCAAAGTAATGTGTGGAAAGAGAAAAATTAACGATTTGTAACGGCACTCTGGAAATCTTTTACAAGTAGTTTATTTTTTTCAATTTGAACTGACATTCATAACATTCATTAACGATTCCAATATTGACAAAAGAATAGCTTAGGCCTTCTGCTCCTTTCAATTCTTGATTATCGTAGTCACCGTAACTCTCTCTCTCTCTCTCTCTCTCTCTCTCTCTCTCTCTCTCTATCTATCTCTCTCTCTCTATCTCTCTCATCCTTCCCGATGGCGCTGTAGTAGAGGAGTCGCATTGTAATCAAGGAGTCCCCTGTTCGATACCCGGTGGAGACACAGTGGTTAGGATCCCACTTTAAACTGTAGATGCAGTCTCGATTAGCCTTTGTGTGCATAAAGTGGACTTAAAATACCAAATGAAAATAAAAATAAAAATCACCGTAACTCTCTACAAAGCCAGAGGATCCATTTTTGAAACCTGTTGAGGCTTAGATGTAGCATTGCATTCGTATCATTACCCATCATCTTCGTCGTCGCGATTATCGCAAGAGGTAAAAATGCGACACAAAATAACCCAAACAGAAGCTTGGAATCAATCTGAATATTGGTTACGTTGGATACGTGGTAGAATTGTTTTAAATATCACTTCCTGTGATGTAATAGGGTTTTTGATTAAGGACCATTTGTATAATGCATATCGTTCATGCGAACAATAAGTAGTTTCACGTTCACCACACTCTTCGGTTGTTTAGAAATCGTAAGGAAGAAGGATCTCTAAATTTCCGTTTTCACATGTCAATGAAACTTTAAAATAAGTTCAGTGTAGGTCACAAAAGAGATTTACATATTGTTATGAAATCTTTTAAACACCACGAAATCTAATTCCAATAGAATACGATACTACTCCTTACGTTCCTGTAAATGTTCACCATTAGTCTGGCGAAAGAAAGTAACTAAGATTTCCGTGTTTCCTTGAGGAAAGATAAGGCGCCTGCTTGTAGCAAGCAAGCATTAACTGCTTCGATCAGTGACCTTCACTGCCAGAGTGACTCACAGCTGGCCTTCCCTCGTTCCAGTGTGCGTATAAAACAGGTATTTTATTTCGTTCGTTCCAATCCACAGTTATATCAAGCTAACATTCTAATATTTTCGTAAAATATGTAGTAAACAAGTTGTATACATTATGGTCTTCCAGAGTGTTGTTGCCTGCTATTTACACGCGGGAGATGGGGGTGTTGTAAACATTTCTGAACCCAAACGTCGAGCACGAAGGAAAAGTTGTGTAAGCATTGGAGGTAATAACAAGGCAATAGAAGTTGAAGGAAATGCTGGAATAAATTATATCAGAAATTGAGTAAAAACAGTTCTCATCACACATAGGGCTATCAGATCACTCGTCAGCGGAAAGTAGGACAAATTGTCTCAAAATGTTGAACACGATCGTATTTGCAGTAACTATAATAGGTTACTAGGACATCTTAGCATATAACGAGAATGTGACACATCTTCAGCTGAAAAATTAATGTTGAAGTGAACGGTTGAGTTCAAAATTCCTCAACTGCTAATTAATAGCACGGCTGTATGTGATTTCAACTTGTGTATGTAAGACAGAACGTTGTTCGTCGATATGGAGCCAGGAAGAGGAAACAATCTATGAATTCGGGAAGGAAAAAATTCACAATTTCGTAAACAAAGTCTGGAAGTTCTTGTTTATTAATATGTAAAAAAAACTACTATACACTGGGAAAAAACAGAATTGTGTGCCTTATTTCTCCAATAACGAGAAAAATTACTTGTTACTTCGAACAAATTACCGACAGTTATATCGATAAAACTTCACAAAGTAAGCATTTTTATACATATATCCGGACTTTTTCGGATCTAGAAAATCGTGAAGTAATTTCTGAGCTGGGATTGTAATTGTTTTTCCGAACATCCAGTAGCAACCATGCACTCTCTTTGATTTAAGCATACTTCTCCCAGAAACCACGTTATCTTAGACTTCCCTCAGTTTTTCTGTTTCTCCATCTAATTTGAAGTTACGTGATGCTCAAAATACGTATAAGACATTTGAGATTTCTTTCAAATTCCTTCCTGAGGCCCGACACAACTATAAAATGTAGGACACATCCGGAAATAAGATTGATTCTTATAAGTCTTTTTATTTTCTTATTTAGCGTCGTTTTTCTTTCACCTCTTGCTAATCGCGACGACGAGGATGAGTGATATGATGAAATTGATGAAGGGGCACTCACAAAGAACATCCATACGCACGACGGGATTCGAACCCAGGACATCAGACATCGTAGCGCACTGTGCTAACCACTCCGTCACGGACGGAATTCTTATAGCCCTAATCGTTCCTCAAGCATATTTCCTATCTTTAACTACATACGAAACTTAATGAACAATCTAAATAAACAGGTGCCAGTTCACACTCTAACCGTAAAAAAACATATGCATGTGAAAATGCAAAATAATATTTATTTTTAGGTAGTTGTGACTTGTTATTGTATATTAAAGAAATATATTAGTGATAAAATGACGGAAGTAGAGGAACATCTCCAATGAAACACTCATGCCTTATGGATATTTTTATTTCTTGCCGAACAAGGTTCCGAGTTCGAGTTCCGACCAAAATGGATTCATTGTGTATGTTCATTCATGTCTTTAATGTAATCATAAATCGTCGTCATGAATAATTTAACTTCAGAGGAAGAAAACTGAGGTAATTACTAATAAAAACAATAACAAAACAAATTTGATCTTAAAGCCCAGGCTTTGCGCTACATATTCCATCACGGGGATCATAGGCGTGCGCCCATGGGGCCAGGGGGAGGGCAAATGCACCCCTAATCATGGACGTCTGTAGATTTTTTCCACGAAGAGACAAGCAAGGTATTTTTCCATGGGGCATATTACCCCGATAATAGTGTTGCATTATCGCATTCCTGCATCCTCATTATAATAATTAATGTAAATTATTATGACTGAAATCAAATTATACATTTGAAAACGTACTTTTTGGTTGACATTCGTTTTCTAAGGGGAAGATGTGGCAAACCTTGCCTCCCTTTCAGACATCTATGCCCCTATATTATTATATTTTCACCTAGCAATTTAGGATAGATGAATCCTATCGCCGTTATTAAACTATATTATACTTTTAAAGAAAATTAAGTATTTTCAAGCCGATGAAAGTTCAAGGCAAGGCAACTACGGGGAAAGGGGTGCAGTGGCGAAACCAAAGCCCCCCACAACCTTGAACGGAAATCAATTTTAGGGGGCAAACATGGAAATAAAGGAAAGCAAGAGTAGCAGAATCTAAGAGTAGCAGGACAAAATGATACTCAAGATGGATTTTGTTTTCACGTCTTTCTTGCATTATTTCTTCCTGACTGCCAAGAGCACATGCAGGGGGGGGGGGGCAGAGCTGCAATTGCCCCCTTGATTTCAAATTTTATACAAATATAAATACCTTTTGTAAAATGTTCTTGTTCGCTTCGCTCGCAATGTCTGCTTTTCTAGCAGTCTAGTCAAGTTCAGAGCCGTAGCTAGGGGTCATCGGGAGTTACCCTGGACGCCAAACGATCTAAATGAAAAAAAAATGTAAAAGAGAATAATATGGCGCTCCATGAATTTTTTTCTCATATTAAATCGAAATTGTTTTCATTTTGCAAAAATTTGGATCTGAAAATGTATTGGTCGCTTTGCTCGCAATTTGTTTTCTGTAATGCATTTTATATTACCGAGAAGAGAAGTACTGCTGCTAAAAGGTTTTCTCTTAAGTGCATGTGTGTGTGTGTGTGTGTATATATATATATATATATATATATATATGTATGTATTTCTATGTGTGTGTGGGGCGGGGGGAGGGGTGTATATATAAACACACCCATCAATGCAATAAAATTTAAACAAGTGAGATGAAATTACGTTATTCTTTTCCGGCCTGAAATATAATCAAGGCTATCCCCCTCTAATCAGAGGGTCTGCGCACGCCTATGACGGGGACTGACACTTTACGTAGATGTAGACACGCTTCGTACAATTTGATGATATCGCGATTACGTAATGGATGTGCAGCCACTTAACTGAACCCCCCAAAATTCACATTTTATTACTAAATTGTAAATTAGCATAATATCACATAGTTTACCTATTCATAATATGCGCCGCTTTGGTGCACTTTGTGGATTGTGCATTAATCAACATCAAGTTAATCGCGGCAGGCAAAGTGGAGGGAAAATAACAATGAAGCAGAACGACGGGGCCCTTGGTTTCCGATTAATGAAACTTTGTCTACATGCAACTGAGTCGCTGCGTGAAATCGCTGAAAATGTCATTTATTAATTTCTTAATTTTGCTTATTTTTATTGCTTTTCTAGCACTTGGCGTCAACAAAGGCGATGAGGATGATTAATGAAGTTATGAAATGGATGATAGGACATGATGATCAATGTCTTACACAAAATTCTAAGTTGGGACTAATGAATAGCGATTCGTCTTATCATTTGTCAAGTAGTTGTTTTTAACTCCAATCTTTTTCAAGGACTTCTGGGTTGACAGCATGTGTGTTGCGCGATGATGATTCGACGAAAATCACCATTTCAGTGAACTTTCTTGACAATGACTCTAATATCAGTAAACAGAACATTTTCTTACGAATAGCTGTTGTTAAGAAACCAATTCCTGAAACTTTTTCTGGTGGTCTCACGGCACCCAGCTGTTGTTTGTTATGGCTGGGCTTGGGGGTATGACTCACGCTGCTGTCAATACTCAATCATTCCCGAGAATCCAGGTCCACCAGGCAAACCCAAGCGACAATTTGGTTATTTGGGTTGCATAGACAACAGGCTTTAAGATGTTACGATATCGTAGGTCTCGTGGCCCAAGAACTATTTTCCATGACTGTACCTTTATATAAAATTGAGAAAGATATTCTGTTAATATCTTCTTAAATTTTATTTAAAGGAAGTTCCTGAAATGGAGTTAGGTCCGTTTGGCTTAGCAGGGCAGTTTAGTGCTCATAGAGATATGTGGAAGCATATAGAAGTTCATGTTTCTAAAATGGATCATCGAGATACTTTAATACAAAGCTTGCCTCTGTATAACTATATTACGGTTGAAAACTTGTAATTCTACTTCAACTCGTTACCCAGAATGCGAATCCAGACCCTGGAACTATGTTCCAGCAAAACAGTGTAGCAACTACACACTCGCAGTTATCACCAGCCATCGGCCACTACTGACCTATATTTAAACCTGTATATTTTCGCCCCTTCATGTTTCTTGCATCAAGCTTTAAATACGGCTTGGAAACTGGGCGCCAGGGGAGATATGCTGATATGGAACGGTGTTGCATATGGAAGGTGTGCAGATGACACGCGAAAACTAAGAGTTAGGAAATTATTTGCAAGTCGATACGCGAGTTGTAAATGTCAGGCCATTGTATTAACAAGTATGTACGAGAGGGTGCTTTACCCAGAAATAATTGAGATAGAGTGATGGTACTTCATATTTATTCAATATATTCCCCCTAAGCCTAACACATATAGCACATTTGTTCTGTAACTTCTGTAGGCCCTGCAAATATAAGTTCTTTGATTGCTTATAAAACCAGCTCTCTGTGGCTTCAATCACGTCAGAAATGTCAGTAAATCGATGTCCTTTCAGATATGTTTTCAGGTGTGGGAACAGGTGATAATCAGAGGGGGCTAAATCAGGTGAATAGGGTGGGTGTTCGACCAATTCAAAACCCCGGGAATGGAATTTGTCCATCACAATGTTGGCCTTGTGTACGGGGGTATTGTCCTGTAAAAACAAGATGCCTTTCGTCAATTTCCCTCGGCGTTTCTTCTTGATAACCTTCGTTAATTGACCCAGAAGTGTTGCGTAGTATTCACAAGTTATCGTAGAACCAACCTGGAGGTAGTCCAGCATCAAGATCCCACCCCAGTCCCAAAACATTGACGCCAACACCTTCTTGGATGACATTTGTGCACAAAACTTCTTCGGACGGGGTGATCCCTTGTGGCGTCATTCCATGGACTGATCCTTGGTCTCGGGATCATAGATATGTAGCCACGTTTCATCCTCAGTCACTAATCTGCCCAAAAATTCTCTTCACCAGCACGAAATCGAGCCAAAATGGCCTCCGATGACTTCACTCTCTGCCGTTTCTGATCACTGTTCAAGCATTTCGGAACCAATTTGGCAGAAAATTTCCTCATGTCCACTACATCATGTATGATGAATCCTACACGTTCCCGGGCGATGTTCATTATCTCTGCAATCTTCTTGGCTGATATTCGCCGATCCATAAGAATCATGTCATGCACAGCATCACATGTTGCTGGATCCGTCACTGATGAAGGGCACGCGCTGTGGACCTCGTCTTCGACGCTGAAATGTCCAGTCGAGAATCGAGCTCTCCAGGTTTCTATGGTGCTGTATGAAGGACACATATCTCCCAGTGTTTGTGATATCTCACCGTGAATGTCCTTCGCATACTTTCCTTGGAGGAACAGAAACTTGATCACACCCCGAACCTCCGGCGTCGTGAAACTGACTTGTGCCTCCGCCATGACTACTTCAAACCTGAAAAATAGAAAGAAGCTATTACGGGAGGAATATTATTTTTGCACCATAACATACTCACGTTACACACTTTCAAATGAGATATGAATCGCGAATGGGAAACGATGGGAAGAGAGCAAAGCCAGAAACTTATCAGCACCCCCTCGTATTCACATGTAGATTCTCATAGAGAATATCTACGAATATACTTTCTGCAACTTTATTATTAGGAACTGTTTGTTGTTGCTGAACTATATGTAATCAAGTTTTTGTGATTGAATACTGTTCCAGGCGAATTTAAAGAACAAAAATCTTTGCTAGAACAAGTATTGTGGAGATCAATTCATTGGCAAGAACAAGTTTATGTATTCTTATCAGGAGCAAAGTCAAACACATCCTAGAAGGAGAATAAATGAATGAATGAAGTAAAATTGTCGGTCAATTCGTTTTATATGGCCATTTTGCACCTTATAAATATCTCCTTATGTAAAATCATTACATAAGATTAAAAAAGAGGTGTAAAAGTCCCTTGAGGAAGATTTATTGTGAGAGCTTGTAAAGAGATTTCCACACCACAAACTCAACGCATTAAAAAGGTAAGAATACACCCTTCCAGACAGTGGAAGAGAACATCTCTTCGAAAAAAAACTAAAAATATTTGTTAAAACTCTGTCGTCATCTTCCAGCAGGGAAGATGAACAGTTCGGAAGATTAAAAGTGTGCCTGAGTTATATGCACGACACATGTAGAATCATTACACAATTGATAAAAGGTGACTTCTGTATCATGAACAAATCAACACGCATCGATGACCTACAATCACAATGCCATTGTTGAATTCCTTTTTAAGAACAAAGTAAAACACATCAAAGATCTAGAATGACGATGTTATTAATGCAAACTGACTTTCGTATCAAAAACAAACAATTGATGAACTAGAATAACTATATCATTGAAAAAAAAATTGCATCCTTTTCAAGAACGAAGTTATACATCTCGAAGAACTAGATTCACCATGCCATTGATGAAAACTGACTTTCTTACCAAGAGGAAAGTAAGATACACCGAACAGGGTGGCTACTCACCGGGAATTCCTTGAATTCCTGGAATTATGCGTGAATTATTTGCTCCGGGAATTCTTCGTAAATGTTTACCCGTACACGTGAAAAATTGCAAATTTTATTAATCCGGATCCCATTGAATTTGTACATATTTATGAATGCCCTGGGACAATTTTTTTCAGGGTTGATTTTATTTTTATGAAGGAAGGGAAATGAAAGCTGCATGGAATATAATATAAAATTCTCTCAGCCCGTTTACTTTGTTAGTGTCCATTGCAGAACATTCTATCTGACATGTGAAAAATTATTACAAGATAAGATATCTTGAAGTTGATTAGATAAATTTGAATTTGAAATCCTAGTACAATTAACAATTTTTCGTAGATTTGTATATCCCGTAACATTTGTGACTTGTGCTTGCAGATATATTTCGAGTCTTGAGTATGTGAAATGGCACAGTTTTTGGATACATTGAAATCACACAGACACTTCATTTTGTTAATATATTTGTGTGTGTATATGTATGTGGGTGGTGAGAGCTGGTAATATGGTAAGGTTGACATGAAGAAAACATCTGCTTGTACCCTTAAATATTTGGATTGATTGTGATTGAATTGGTGTTTTAAGTCCACTTTATGCACAGTAAGACTAATCGGGACTGGACCTACACTTTAAAGTGGGATCCAAACTACTATGTGCCTCCACCGGGAATCGAGCTCAGGACCCCTTGATTACAAGGCGACGACGCTACGATTGCGCCATCGGGAAGGCCCCTTGAATATTTGGAAAGTTCGCCTTGAAAACCGGGAATTATACTAGAATTTCATCATGGTCCTAGAGTGGCCACTTTGCCGAAGAACTAAAATCACTACACCATTGAAAAAACATCACTGACCTACAGGTCTTTGCTGCGAATAAAGTCACCAGAGTTCCGTTTACTTTCCAGAATGTAAGTTTCATGGTGAATCACATGGTAGAGAAGGTACATGTAACTTTTTACATTTGTGGGCTGTTGCAGAAGATCACCTCTGACACAACACAATTCATAGCGTTTGTTTCTTCATCTTAGTTGTCGTGATTAAGCTAGAAATGTATGGGCGTAGGCTAAAGAACCAAAGAAACATAAATGTGTCAGTTCCACAAATTACAGATGAGTAGTAACTGAAAAAACTTTGCGTTTATAAATTATCACTACTTGCAAAGGTAAATAGAATGCAATATAAATTTTATTTTCATTAACTAATGCACACTTATTCTAATTAAAATGCAAAATTGAAATACATTCAACTCGTGTTTGCGTATGATCATAGCTGTAGAAGTACGTGCAAAAATAAATGATTGCTTTTGTGTAAATAACGATATTCTAATTGAAAATAAACATTTGTGTTCCATAAGTCAATTACTTTTGCATATCATTTATTCATCTAATTACTGTAACTAGAAGCAAAGTCACATGTTTTGGATTTTACGACCTTCATTCATGAAGAAACAGTGTAATTTAGACAAATTGTAATCTTCACTAAAAGGGCTAATACAACGAAAACATTAGGACAACAGTTTTGGTAGCTGCCTAAAGTTTCAACCCTTGGTAGTAGCACTATTTCAACACGAGTGGTGTAGTGGTTATGTTAACTTGCTACGATACCCAGGGGTACTGGGTTCAAACCTTCGATAAAACCTGGGTTGTGGATGGTCTCTGACCAAATTCACCAATTTGTCATTGATTCTTATTGAATACCTCGATCTACCGAGGAACGTACGAGAGCCCAATAAAATTAAATTTCAGAAGGATAAGAGAAGCATCAGCATATAGCAGTTAAACTAACTTTTGTTAGTTAGTTGTTTATTAGTTGTTTGTTAACTCTGGAAGAAAATAACTAAAATTATAGACATGATGTGATATAGCTAGCTACAGTATGTGGAAACTGTTTTGCCTCACGAAATTCCAGGGATGGTACATACACCTTATTTTGTTGTGGTGGTACATGTAATTTACCATATTTGTTCAGTAATTGTTGTATCTTTTTCGTCATCATACTGTACACACTAATTGTTTAAACTAAATAAAATACGTGGGTTGTAAATAAAGTAGTGGCAACACTGTCAGGAAAAGGTAATGACAACGTGCATGTCCTATCAGGCAGTGAGCAATGTCAGTTTGTGCCCATGTCGGTGTGTGGAGTGCCAAAAGTGGTCGGTACAGCTAGTGCTATGGTGTATGTACGACGTCGAAATGAACACCATTTTCTGTACTGCTCTAAAACATGTTTACAAAGGTAGACCTTTGATCGTGGATCAAAATACAGGTTTGATCACGGCAAAAATACACAAGAATGTGATCAAAACTTGCACGAAGCCCGAAGCAACAATAACTTGCTTTACCTGATGGTTGAACAATGGTGAAAATATCGGGAACCCAAATAACTAACTCTCTAGCCTTCTCAAACTCGAAGGTTCATGGCTGCAGCAACACAGGCCTTCCATCTTTCCCTATCCTGAGCAAGATCTATATACTCTTTTCCATCCCTACCGATTTCCTTTAGGTCCATCTCAACGTTGTCCCTCCAACTTCGTCTTGGCCTTCCTACAGGTCTCTTACCATCAGGTTTCCCAACAAGAATCCTGTAAACTCCTCTTTCCTCTCCCATTCGTGCCACGTTGCCTGCCCACCTAAGTCTTCTTGATTTAATCATGCTAATAATATCTGTAGATGAATACAAATTATGTAGTTCTAAATTATGTAACCTTCTCCACTCACCTGTCTCCTCATCACTTTTAGGTCCAAATATTTTCCTAAGGATCTTATTTTCAAATACTCTCAATTTATGTTCCTCTTTCAATGTAAGGGACCAAGTTTCACACCCATATCATACTACAGGCAAAATTACTGTTTTCTATATATTTAAACTTTTAGTTTCTTAGATATTAAACAAGAAGACAAAAGTTTATGAAGAGAGAAGTAACATACATTTCCTGAATTAAGCCTACTTTTTATTTCCTCTTTAATATAATTTTGATTTGTTAATATTACTCCTAAGTATTTGAATTTGGAAATTGTATTTATATCATCCCCTAATAAGTCTACAAAATCTGCATATGCTAACAACTGAGTCACACCATTTAATTTTAGTCCTTCGTTAGATTCTTTTACCTTCCTAACAGCATATTCTAAGGCAAAAATAAAGAGCAATGGAGATAATGCATCTCCTTGTTTTAACCCATCATGAATTGTAAATTTGTCAGACACATTAATACCCACACGAATTTTACTTTCTGTTTCACTGGTGCATATTTTTATCATACTAACAAGCTTCTTACGTATTCCAAAATCTACTAATATATTATATAATTTATCTCTTTTGACCGAATCATATGCTTTTTTTAAATCAATGAATAGCTGATGGACATTTTGATTATATTCCCACTTTTTTTCAAGTGTCTGTCTGATGTGAAAAATTTGATCTGCAGTTGATCTGTTACGTTTAAATCCACATTGATAATCACCTATAATTTCATTAGCATATGGGGTTAGTCTTGTTAAAAGAATGTTAGATAATATTTTATATGTTGTTGAGAGTAGAGAAATTCCACGGTAATTATTGCAGTTCATTTTATCACCTTTTATAAACACAGGAACAATTATGGATTCTTTCCACTGTTGAGGGATTTCTTCTTTATTCCATATTAAACAAATTAATTTATGAATTAGACATATTAACGAATTTCGACCATATTTAATTAACTCAGCTGGTATTAAATCAATGCCAGGTGCTTTGTTATTCTTAAGCCTTTTAATAGCATCTTTAACTTCAGTCAAGTTAGGTTCTGGAATTAAAGGTTCTGCTGTATGAACTTCATTTACTTCTGATTTATCTCCTACATGAACATTTAAAAGGTAATTAAAGTAGTTTTTCTATCTATTTAGAATATCGCTTGGGTCAGCTAGAAAATCACCGTCTTTATCTTTTATCAAGTTTACTTTAGGTTGCCACCCCTTTCTAAATTCATTTACACCTTTATATAAATCTCTGATATTTTTGTTCAAGTAATCTCTTTTTTTACTTCTAAACGTGCGGTTAACTTCTCGCTTTATTCTATTATAATTGCTTAGATTTGTATCATCAGAGTTATTTAACCACCTAAGTCTAGCCTGATTTCTTATTTCTATTAGATTATGACATTTGTTATCAAACCATGGCTTACTTTTTCTTGGTTTATTATATCCTATACTTTCTTTAGCTGCTGATTCTATTGCATTACGTATGTGCTCCCAATTATTATTATTCGGGAACCCAGCATGATGCAATTTTCCTCATGTTGAGGTTGTTCTCACGGACGCATCGCAACCTCCTAAATAAAGGCACTTATGCAACCATCAGATACGGCTAGGTATTGTTGCTACTGGCTTCTTGCAAGACTTGCCATTTACTTGCTTAATTTGGAAAGATTTTATGTACCTCTACCTAGCATTTCTCTTGCTAACTTTGGAGAAATTTTGCTCCATTTCTGGTGAAGTGAACATACAATGAGCAAGATCTAGCATTGCACACCCACACACCCATACACATACACAGAGAAATGGTACAATATCTTTCCAAGCTCAGAAAGTGAACTGAAATTTATTTCTTTTGGCAGGAAGCAGGACTGTAGCTAGACAATTTTCAAATGAGGAAACAAAGAAACGAAATACTCATTAAGAATAATATAGATTATATTGAAAGATTCGTAGTTTACATTTCTGATTTTATAAAAGTTTAGCACATCTAAGAATATTTCAGTTCTGTCGTAATGTCTGAAGAAAAGTTTTAAAAACGTACTCTTACTACTAGTTTGAAAAACAAAAAAATCTCTGTCCCATATTATTTGTTGCCTTTTATTTTTTTTTTTAAAAAAAAAACGTTGCATGCTACCCTAGGCTTCCGCTCCCTAGCACACGCCTCGCTACGGGACTTTCCTGATTTATTTAATTAAGAACACAAGGGGCGACTTCTCAACTAGAGAGTTGTACAACATATTTGAAACTAAAGATTTATAACGAAAGTTTTTGCTCGTTCTCATATAATACTATCAATGCTTTTTACAATACAGAGTGTATCAAAAAGAATCATCCGATTTCAAAAGGCTATATTTAGGAAACCAATTATTATAGAACCTTGCAGTAAGGAACTCATATTTGTTCAAGGGAAGCACGCAGACTGCTTTCTGTTGCTGGGTTGCCATCTTGACAAGGACTAAAGAGTGGGATTCACTAGGAAGGCACCTAGCTGCAACAAAGTAAAACCTATTGTAAGTAAAACTTTATATCCCAACATGCAGTTTACAACTTACTGCAGGGTTGTACGTTCATTGGTTTCTGAAATATAGCCTTTTCAAATCGGATGATTCTTTTTGATACACCGTGTACGTGCTCTTCCCGCTACATTCGCCAGTGTATAGAGGTATACGAAGGAGGATAGTGAGAATGAGGGGGAGTAAGGATTGCAGATAGAAGAAGAAGAGTTGAAACGCGATGGAGGAAAAGAGATAAAGCAAGAACAGAGAGAGAAGGGAAGAAGAGGAGAGAGAGTATTTAAGATGAGAAAAAGGAGAGATATAATGCAAAGTGAAAAAGAGAGAGAGAAGAAGGAGTTAGAACATGGACAGAGAGAAAGAGAGACGGGTGGGGGAGAAACGAAAGAAATTTCAGTCTTCAGTATTGGGATCCTCGGCAAAGAGATGCATTTACTAGATTCAGCCGCAGGAAGTACATTCGTTACATCTTTCGTAGAACAGCGTCAAAGGAGCGGAACATAGACGCCATGCAAGAACAGAAGCTCCTTTTATGCTAAAAGGGATTCCGGATGTTGTAATTTCTGAAACAGAGAACATTTTGATATTTTGAATACATATTCTTTGCATGTACGTAGGTGTAGACCAAACGAAGGGGCCTGTTGTTATCCTGAGATGACATTGCTCCGAAAGTTTCTTTGCCATTGTCAGAACCAAAGTGAAAATGAGGAAAAAAATATCTGCTGGCTTATTTTCCCACTACAGTGCCGTAAACAGATTTTTTATCCGTCCAGTCCTAGAGATTAAAGAAATATGATGAATTAAAGGTCGCTATGCTCGCAAAGAGAAACAACAAACTAGCCCGACGTGACATTAACACGTACACTCAACGGCAATAAAAATGGGACACCTATATCCTGAAATACTCGCTTCCCTGCAATGTGTTGTGTGTTGCCTAACTGAACGGTAATGACAGAAATGTCCATTGAAAATTTGTTATTAAAATCCACTCTTCGCCGTATATATAAAGAGTGTAACGTATAGGACGCCGAATTTGAATCGAGTGCTATTGTTTTGTTTCGAGGTTGGCAGACCTGTTCTTACCAATGTTGGTATCTGTTGTTATGCCGATTAATGTAGCCTCAATTGTTTTGACTCGTTCGTTGTGGTTTCCTTCCGAAAATCCTCGAATAATCCAGGAGCGTGAAATCCATCTATCCATCCGCTGAGAACGACTGTGTGGTGTGGGTTTTGGCAGGTGGAGTGTGATCTTACACCCTGTGATTTCTTCTTATGGGGGTTTGTGAAATCATAGGTGTACGCTAACAAACCACGAACCCTTTTGGACTGAAGGAGAGGAGGCATCTGGACAGACATCTGCGAGAGGGTTATCAATAACATTGTGGAACGTATAAATGCATGCAGAGTCAGTAGGGGTGGACATATGCCTGACATTGTCTTTCATACGTAAATGGGAGATGTTACTGCGTACATATAGGCTATGTGAAATATAACTATCATGATATTTTCCCTGTTTTTATTTACTTTCCTAATTCGGCGTCTTATACGGAACACCCTTTATATACAGGTTGTATCATAAGTAGATTATAGCGCAAACTGACACAGTTGAAAGTACACGATAATAGAAGCAAAAAAGTCTCAGTAACATGGGCCCACAAACGAGCCATTTTTGAGATAATTGCGAATGTGTGGTTACAAGCCGCCACTGACTGACTTCTTGTTTGTAAACGTCGTCCTAGTAGGTAAAATGCTAATAATGT
This sequence comes from Lepisma saccharinum, assembly GCF_977018435.1. Classification (NCBI taxonomy): domain Eukaryota; kingdom Metazoa; phylum Arthropoda; class Insecta; order Zygentoma; family Lepismatidae; genus Lepisma; species Lepisma saccharinum. The sequence continues at coordinate 18,493,586 of NC_139234.1, forward strand.
GTGAGACGCCGTCACTGATTGCATTTTGTAAACACCGAGTGCTTTACTCCTTGCGCGTTCCGAGGTTGGATCCTTGTTTACAAAACAGAACATTTCCGAGAGGTGGCGTTGTAATCAAACAGGATGGATACAATCAGTACACAGTCTAATCGTACTGTGGGAATCACATCAGTTGTGCTGTACTGCGTAGTGAAAATGGAATCTTACAACAACAAAGAGTTCATTTTACCAACTAGGATGACTTTTACAAACAATGAAGTCAGTGGCGGCTTGTAACCACACATTCGCGATTATCTGGAAAGCGGCTAGTTTGCAGACCCATGTTTACTGAGACTTTTTTGCTTCTATTATCGTGTACTTTCAACTGTGTCAGTTTGCGCTATTACTTATGATACACCCTGTATAATGGGATTGATAGATGGGAGCTTGTCGTAGATTACACAATATTCTACTGTTCGGCCATGTGGCACGATTGGGAGAGGAAACAAGAGTTTACAGGATTCTTGTTGAGAAACCTGATGGTAAGAAACCTGTAAGAAGGCCAAGACAAAGATGGAGGGATAACGTTGAGATGGGCCTAAAGGAAATCGGTAAGGATGGAAAAGATTGGATTGATCTTGTCTAGGATAGTGACAGATGGAAGGCTTGTGTTGCTCCAGCCATACATCAACGAGCTTAAGGTTGTTAGAGAGTTAGTTAGTTCAAATTTAACAGAGTGCCTATTAAATTTGTAAAAAACAGTTTGTTATCGTGAGCGCATTGGCATTGATGTTGTCACCGCTCTCTGCTGTGGTAAGAATGAGAAGTAAAGAATTCGATAGAGAGAGAATTTTAAAAAACAATTCATAACATTCTTATTTGGACGTCATATTATCTTTATTTTGAGAATTTATATTGATTTAGGGAATGTTCATTTCATTGCCGATTGAAGAAACGCTTACGTTCAAACTGACAGGAAACGAGTGTAGTTCCCAATAAAATACAGTAGTTCTCGAATCGACCTCTGTACGCGGCAAAAGCAGAGCGTGTGGAGGGTCATTTAATTTAAAAAAAAAAAAAGGGCCACAAAGGACGGAAATGCAAAGGTGGGAAAGGAAGGGGTTGGGACGCAGATGCGGGAGTCCTTTAATGAGACCAACACCCGAGGTAACCGCGCGGCTATTTACTGAACGCTCAGCTCACAAATTGATGGAGAAATGCGGCTGGTGTTGGACTCCACTGGACGGTCGCAAGGATAATGAAAACACCATTTATATTCCCCAAATTGGAACTATTGTTTGCGTGCAGGAGTGAATTCTAAACGTATGTTAAATTATTTAGGACGTGCGTGCAATACTCTTCTCCACTTATTGTGGTGTAACAACATACATAGGCCATCATACATATTTAAGAGCTAAATTGCAAATCAATGAGATCGTTACAACTCAGAACTGCCCGTGACTGTACATACAATAAAGGCAAAAAACTGTTAAGTTATTGTGCAGTAATTTAGTTGTTTTCTATTAAAAGCATTTCAAATTATTAACGAAAAAATACATGTATATGTTTATAATGGACAGAAGACACAGACTTCTTTCAATGAACCAGACAAAATTTGTTACCTTTACTTCAGTAATTTTGACCAAATTCTTTGGTATTCCTGGACAAATATGCACGATTTTTAAAATTGTATTTTGTTCTGGTGTACAATGATTAGTTTGTTAACTATCCAAACAAACATATGCTCATTAGAAGATAAGTGGTAATTGTTGCAACTCTTTTATGTTTTAGAAAGCTATACCCTGTCCCAGATAACTCTGGAGCAAGGCTGCGCATAGCGTGAGAGAAGGGGAGCAAATCGAGTGGGCAGAACGAAGCAGTACATGCTGCTGCGAAGGCTGGTAACTGCAGTCGCTATCCTCCCCTCCAGGCAACCGAGTTCCCCCACACGTGTTCATTGGTGGGACCGTCTCGCGTCACTACTTGCGCAGAGACTTGTTTTCGTTCGCCTGCTCCAGAGATAATTGGGACAGGGTATAGGCAAATGATTTAATTTCCATGATGAAATCAAGATCATCAGTGTCTACAATGAAGATATGAAATTGATCTTCGAGACGGTTTTGCTATCGGAAAAACGCAGATCAGTGTGCCATTATAAGAAACAAAAATATGTAAGAGAAGGTATTGCATGCAAGATAGGACCATGTAAATTTTGTTCGTTAAGCTTGGGAGAAATTTAAGATTGTTCTATTCATAAATTAAAGTCCTTCCTTATGTTTTGAATTTAAAATACCAATACCACCCACACATGCATCCATACAGAGAGAGGAGTTGATGATTCTCTTTCCTGGGAAAGGTTATTGGAGAACTCTCAAAGTTTCATGTAAAAGCAAATAACCATATCTTAACGAGCGCTGCAGCGGTTGCACAGAAATCATCTCGACTCCTTTCGCGTGCTTTTCGAAAGTTTTCCATGCCGGTTTATTATACTTCCAGGAGGAATTTGTAAGAGCCACGTGTGTGTCTTCTATTTTAGCAGTGAGTCGCATTTTGTCACCCTTTCTTGCATTTGACCTACTTTTATTTCAAGGGTTATTGGTTCCCGTTTAATGCACTGGACATGTCACCATTCCAACTGTAAATACACTTCGTGTCATTTCTTGATGCTTTTAGAAGCCTGCACGCCCCTCTTAAACATTTGCTACAACCCTCCTTTACCGACGCGCCTTCCTTTTGGGGAAAATTAAAACGTAACAAGAGAAAGTTGTCAGTTACAGGTCAACCAAGACGCGAAGAACCCCAACAAACTCGCGAAATAAAGTGGACAGTATTTTGTTTTCTCCTTTCGATTCCCGCTCGCTTGTGCCCGAGTGCCCCCGTGTTGCCCATATGTATAGCTTCCCTCCGTTGACCATTGCTTGCTCTCATAAGCTTCAACAACATTAATATTACGCCTCTGCTTTCACTGTGCACGATCCCCCCCGCATAATGATAAAAACACTTAGCACTGAATAAAGGCGATGAATATGTGTTGAAAGTCTCACATTTTGGCAACGCAGGAGCAGGATTGCATGGCAAGCAGCTGATTGCATCGCTCACTCTCCCTTTGCTGGCTCGGTTTTTCTCACTTAGGTCAAGCGGTATCCTTTTAAATTGAACTCGTTGTTTATTATTGTTGATCTTTATATCTGTGAAGTGGCAACTGATATTGGATAAATTTAATAGGAACATCCTCTATACACGTGAAAATATCCAGATTCTTTGTTTTTATTTTACTTCACTTTTCTGCCACTTTTGATTTGGATTGGATTGATTTGGTGTTTTAAGTCCACTTTTTGCACAGTAAGGCTAATCAGGACTGGACCTACAGTTTAAAGTGGGATCCAAACCACTATGTGCCTCCACCGGGTATCGAACCCGGGACCCCTTGATTACAAGGCAACGACGCTGCCACTGCGTCATCGGGGAGGCCTCTGCCACTTTTGAATCATCACAATTATGAGCATGAGTACAATTTGATGAACAGTCATCACTGGCGTACGCAGAGGGGCGGCTGAAGGGGCTACAGTAGCCCCTGAAAGTTTGAGAAATCAACTTTTTCAAATAAAATCACTGAGAACTCTGGAAAAAAACAGAGTGGCAAATGAACCCCGACTGATTTCCATTGGTGAGAGTGAAACGTTATAAATATACGAAATATGTGATTGTGTATGCCGCCCAGATACGTAGTACCGAGGGGCACAAACCTTTGAAAGAAGGTTGGTTTCTTATACGTAAGATAAAAAAATCTCACATTTTCCCTTCCATGTATCATGATATTAATACACACCATACATGCTATTTTAAATCTTTTATTTACTGATTTCAATACGCAAATATACGAGGCATATTTTTAAAGTAAGTTCAGTTTTGAAATTAGGCCGCTGTAGCGCTGCACTTGCCGTTTCGCACATGCGCGCTGAGGACCTGCATCTATGGGCTTACCACAGACGGCAGTACGCAACCGGTTTACCCGAGTAGACAGTTGTTCAGGTATGGTTACAATGCCTCGGACGATTGAAAGTCCCGCGGAGTGTGAACTACGCGCAGCCATTCGTTTCCTAAGTGCAAGAGACGTGGAAGCTGCTGAAATCCATCGGCAGATTGCAGAAGTGTATGGAGACAACGCTATGAGCGATAGCATGGTAAGAAGATGGGTGAAGGCACTTAAAGATGGTTGTACAAACGTGCATGATGAGGGACGAAGTGGGCGATGTCATTAACGATGACCTGGTGCAGAAAGGTGATGAAACAGTGCGCGAAAGCAGGCACTTTACGATTTAATCTTTATCTACGGAGTTTCCGGAAGTGTCGCGCAGTCTTCTGTATGATAGTACGCTTAAATTACCGGAAGTTGTGCTCACGGTGGGTACCAAAAATGCTGTTATCACATCAGGTGGCCGATTTCTATGAAGATGGCATTCAGACTGGTCTTACGATACGATAAAAAAAAAAAAAGGTAAAGTGCTCCCCTGTGTATAGCACCACGCCATGAAGGCGTATAGGGGGTGTGGGGGTAACGCCCCACACTTTCTTGATCCCGGTCGTGAGTGGGGGTGATGTGATCAGCATCACGCCCCTGACCGCCTTTACCCCCCAGGGTTTCCCCCAGGTACCCATGTTATTCGACGCTGGGTGGGCGCCGGGGCCGCTTCCATCGTTAGAAAAGTTCCCGGATTTGAACCGGCCGGGGATCGAACCCGGGACCTTGAGCATGGTAGTCAGACGCGTTACCGACTGAGCCACCGCGGCCACCTACGATACGATACGATACGATAAGTGCCTTAATGTAAGTGGAAATTATGTTGAAAAGTAGATGTGGGCCCAGGCTTTCATGTAAAAATAAAATTATTACAACATGCGTCCTTGCGTTTATGTAATATCAAAACGGAACTTACTTTAAAAATATGCCTCGTATAACAATAACAATTATAATAATATTATTAATAATAATAACACAAATTATTAGGTGTGCTGTGTCTCCACGGGCCTCTGAAAGCATTCACCTATACAATTCCAGCCTCTCCCGAAAAAGAATCCTGCGTACGACGGTAACACTCACAAAGAACGCCCATTCCCATGCCGGTATTCGCTCCCTGGACCCCTGCCTTCGCAGCACGCTGTGCTAACCACTCCGCCACTACAGTAACTAGAGATACATTGCAGGATCTACAGGGTTTTGATTCAGCATGTAATAACCAAGAGTATAATGATATTAGTCCTCTGACAGTATTCCTTCCGATGTAGTTAAAACCTTATATGTAGCAAACGGCGCTAAGTTACTTGCGTGGTTGTTTTGCAGGAACATCTGCACTCTAATCTCCCTTTACGAGGTACACAGTGGAACAGCGCCACATGCACTTGTAAATGCACACGTCTATTAACCCTAACAGCCTGATGGCGAACATTAAGGGGGGCTTATAACGCTACTCTAAGAGACGCGCAAGGGTAAATGCACAAATGTAGAAGATGCGGACTCCATATGGTGCAGCGAGATAAAGCAGAAGCGCAGCGCCACCCCTCTTGAGGAATGTCTTTTTCATGTCCTTCTGATAAACGGAGGCACGATCTTTCGAACCGGTGCCGTGACCCGTAACCCTTAATGCCCATTACTTTACATTTAATTTCGGGATTTTATTTTTGGGACTCCCTCCACTTTTATCTTTCTCGGGATCATCATCTTTCGATTTCTCTTACCCAGCTTTCGTGCGCTGTATCCTTCGCTGTCTATCTCGTCGCTCCGTTTCCCCCCCCCCGCCTCCCCCTTCGCAAGACTGTCCTTCCTGGGAGTTATGGGCACTGTTATGGGTACTTGGTGCCCAGCTATGGGCGGGGCGAATCTGGCAGGAGTAAAGCGTGGATTTGGAGCGAGGTGGGGGGGGGGGACTTGGACTCCAGCCAGCCCCGTACACGTGACGAGGTTCCGCACATCAAATTATTTTGGATTTTCCAATTCGTTGGACAGTCACGGAGGAGGAATGTAGTGTCATTGTTAAATTTTCCGGCCGACTTAAGATGAAGCTCGGGAGTCAAAAAGATTGAACTTTGAAAGTTACGAGTTGAACTTCTTACAGTGCATAATCTTGAAATTATACGAATACGGTCAGCGCCTTACAAAATATTGACGTAAGATACTGCTCAATAGAAGGAAGCAGAGGATTTTCACCTATACTCTTGTCTCAGTTATCTCTGGAGGAGACGAACGAAAGCAAGTCTCTGGGCAAGTAGTGACGCGAGACGGCTCCACCAATGAACCCGTGAGAGGAACGGGATTGCGTGGAGGGGGAACGCGACCGCGTTACCAGCCGTTCTAGCAGCGTGTACTGCTTCGCTCTGCCCACTCGATTTCCACAACTTGTCTGGCGCTATGCGCAACCTTTCTCCAGAGATGACTGGGACAGGGTACAACCCCTCCCCCCCCGTATATCAAATTTGGAGCAAGTGTCTTGTGTGTATCTTCTGAAACAGTATCACCACCCATTTCTTAGCTGTACGATTTGGCAACGCATCATCACATGGTATGACGTCACGCTACGTAATCTCGAGGCCTCGTGTCCGAGCCAGGAGAATCACTCGCCCACTTGGTCTTGGATAGCGAAGCTACACACATACACACTGAGGGAAAGCTCCATTGCAGTTAAGTATTTCAAATAAACCACGAATTAATTAATAACGTAAACCGCTTTAGTAAGCTTATCGTCCATTAGGGCTAAAACTAACATAATTAAATTGGGGGGGTCTATTATTTTATTTTGTTGAAAACTAAAACTTTCATAGATTTGCATGGCCGATAACAGTACGGGTATTAATGCAAGAATTAATATCGATCTACTTTAACCTATACAGGGGTGAACAATAAATCTAGGTGCCAATTGTACAAGGTTTTTTACTGGATATGTATATATACGTGACTAATGTCAGAATTGTTGTTATTAGTTATTCTATTTATTGTTAATACGTTGATTGTAATAAACCTAAAGAATGAAAAGATAGCTTTGGTTAAAATTTATGCTTTATTTACAAGGCCTGTTGCTCTCACACTAAATACGTAGTTATATGGCTCAAGGAAAATGGGAGCCCAGTTTAACTTTTCATTGCGTGATAAGACGTTCGCTCGTAAGTTGCTTCATCTGTAGAGGTAATTTTCGTGGAGAGGTCAGAACAGTAATAATAATAACATAACATCTACTTTAGAAAGATATGCAAGGTGATGATAAAACCTCGCTATGTTATGGTACGAAACTTAATATTTTTAATGAAAAGTGTTATTATATGAACGATCTACTTACTGAAGAAATGCTGCAAACAGTCCGTAACAATTTCTTCAAAATATAAGGTAGGTTTGATTCATATTTAGGTGAGGAAGTTGAATTCGTAGGGGTTGAAAAATTTCAGCAGATATGATGCAAATGTTTCAGCTCTTACAGCACATTTGCAACAATGCTGGGAATTATAATATTTTAATGTAGACTTCATGACCTTTCACATAATATGCCTAACACTTTCAACTTACAATTTGATTTTTTCATGACAATGGATCGAGATTTTATAATCATCCTGTCTATACTTGTAAACGTTATTGTCAAACGGAACACGATTCATTCATTGATTTTTAAATTATGAGTACTTACGCACTCAAGCGGGGACGTAAGCAATGTCTGATCAATAACAAAACTTAGGGTACAACCCTAACAATGAAATAAAATCTATTTTCAAAGACATTGTTGCTCAATTTATAAAAAAATAAAAGACTATACTGTGTCCTAGGATAAAATCTCCATATATAGGTTAGGGTAACAGCTGATGGACACTCAACTCCTACAAACAAACACAGGACTGCACGATCTCACAGAAGATTATACTGGCCGTGGGTCCGGGCACACCCCCCCCCCCCCATCTCACACATACAGACAGACTGACACTGGGGTGGCCCACATGACGAGATATACAAGTACCAATTCTCCACAAGGCTATTTTACAGGTATTTCTTGGCATATAAATGTATTTACTATCCCACAAAAATGAAAGGGGAAGTTAATGGTTTAGGTGCATTGCCATGACATTCCACTTAATGAACAGGAAACGATTCGTAGAAATATTCTTGTCATGTTTCTCATTGGGTTGGAATTAGAATGTCTGACTTCATATTGAATACGTGAAACTCGTAATATACAGTCGTTGTAAAGATTGTAAAGTGTATAGATAATTAAATATGCCGTTTACATTGTTTATAATCAATTTGCAGAACAACGAATAGCATGTTAAAGCTCATTCGACCATTTTAGGCTCATAATTATTTTTGGTGGAGAGATAGCGTCGTAATTCAGATTTCACGTAAAACTATAAATTGAAGACTAAAATTGTTAAACGCTGTAAGTGCCACAAGAATTCAAACAGCGTTTTCACGCGTTAAACTGTGAAATGTGCCATGCTTTATAATGTGGTAAACGTGAAATGTGGCTGGTAGCCCTCTACGTAGTTCAACGGGCGTGTAATAAGGCACTAGTGTGAACGTTCGTACGGGCTGATGTGCTGAACGACGCGATTTCCCAGCACTTTCGCTTTTGGTACTTACAACGTTTACCACTTTTAGTCCTCAATTCAGTTCCAATTAGCTCAAAATAACTTAAGATTTGCTTTTCGGTAAGCAATGTCTGGTCAATATAATTGTTGTAAATAATATATCACAAAGGGAGGTTGATTGATTCGGTTTATTTTGCTTCGCTTTTCTGCCACTTTTAGGTAATCGCGAAGATGAGGATGAGTGATGACATGATGGAATTGATCAAAGGACACTCGCAAAGAACATCCATGACGGGAATCGAACCCGGGACCCCTGGCGTCGTAGCGCGCTGTGCTACGTCACAAAGGGAGAAGTAGTAAATTTTGAGTCATAGGGTTTGAAAGATAGGAATGGGATGCTAAGTGCTTAAAGCCCAAAAGGTAAGGAAACGGAACACACAATTCTTGATTACAGGGATACAAACCATCAGCGAATACAAAGAGAGGCTGGTGTTAGATTTCAAATCAGATCGAGATTTCACGTTAACACTTATTGTTTAGGTCTTGGAGAGTCATTGTTCTCAGAACGAGCTAACCTCAGAAGCAATTTAACGGGGGCGGAGGGAGTCTCCCGAACAACAAAGGGGAGAAACACGCTGCTAGTTATATGTCGCATGGAGGTAATAGAGATATACAGCGTTCTCAGGGGATGCTCCACAGGGATGCTGCGAAGTCACTTTCCTCAGATCGATCCAAGAGAGAGGAAGGGAAAGAGGAGACGAGAGAAACACTAAGAAAGAATCACGTCGGAATCTTTCCCACACCTCTACCTCAATTCGTGACGGAAAAAAACAAAGCTCAAGTCAACCAGGGGTCCCCTCTTTTCTTCCTTACCTTGTACTTATTTTTCCTCAGTTTTTCCTCCACCCTCAACAAGCCTCCTTTTTAACGTATCACGTTTATGATCTTTCATTTCCGTCGATAAAGATTTGTTGCTCTGGGACAAAGTGAAGTAAATGGGGCTCGGCTGAGATTTATTTTTCTTTTGCTTCCCCTGGAACGGCTCGAGTAGCTGGAACACGCGCTTGGCAAATCTGCGAGATCATTAAGTGAAATCGCGAGACAAAGATCAAGTAGCAAGGAAGGAAAGCTTTATTTCTTTTTGTGGAAATCTTTCTTTATTTCCACGAGAGATCTGAGACAAGTTCAAAGAGAAGAGGAGTTCTTGAAATGCCTTACCGCCAGTATCACGTGGTTTCTTCTTTTCTCCCCTTCCTCTGTTCATCAAGGACGTTTAAGACTCCTTCTAGTCTCTATTATCTAGAATTCCAGCTTCTTTTAATTGTGACGAGAACATACTAAAAGTATAAGTAGAATCACGTACCATATTTACTCTAATCTAATACACAACTTTATTGGTCAAATTTTGACTTCAAAATAAGTGTGCATTAGATTCGAGTGTTTTGAGCTCTCAACGTTGTAAACTGTAATTTCTAAGTGTTTTCAACTCTTGTGACCAGATAAGCTAATAACAAATTAGTCCACGATTTCAAATGGAAACCGAATCACAGAAGAATCAAACCAAGGACTTGTTTATTACAATGTGACAGCTCTATTGGAGATGTCTTCAAGTATTGTTGTGCATGGTCGTTGATTGGTGGACTTTCGATCTCGCCATCAAAGTTTCCTGATTCGAATCCCGGCCTGGCATGGGTGATCTTTGTGAGTGTCCGTCATTTCATCTGATCATAACTCATACTCGCGATTAGCCACAAGTGGCAGAAAAGCGACGTCAAAAAACAAACAAAAAGTGACTTTAACCCTTATGGACGTTGATAATAACGTAATAACCATGGAGGGGTCTGTCAAACCGCTGTTTTGATTTTAAACTGTGAACTAGCTGTTTTGCTAATTTAACGTATCTTGACATGGATACAGAAGAATATTCTAGAGCCGTTTTAAATTATTATTGTTTAGTTAAACGTAACGTAATTTATCCAAAGCGGAAGAAAATCAGCCAAAACTTGCAGCAATGGCTCTCTTATTTGTTTAAATTCCAAATTTTTAAAATTTCTACATTTTTGTGTTGTCGGAGGAGAGGTAGTGCAAATTAATATGTAAAATTTGGTGAAATTGAAAATGAGTTATGAGCCATTTGAAACGCAACGTAACAAGAAACAAATGTAACTATTATGGTACGTCTCTCAGACTGCTCGCCGAAAATAAAATTCAATAAGATTTTAAGAAAACAAAGGCAAGACATTGTGACCTTGACAGCGTGTAGCCAACAGCTCAACTGAAATGTATGGAGAAGGGTCTACTTGTGCTTGGAGGATGGCGAGAAATACAGCAAAAGATAAATTCAGGGCAGACGGTCCATAATATAGTTAAAGGTTAAGTATGGTTGAATATATCGCATTTTATGAATTGACTCCTAATTTAACACAACAATCTTGAGGTGGTAACGAATATTCAAACAAAGAACTTCCATTATATTAATAAACATTTTTCTCTCTTTTGGCATCAGAAGCTCTTAAGCTTTTATCCTATAAGTATGCAACACACCATTGCCTAATTTGTTGAGGAGTTTGGAAAGGTTCCACTAAAGAGTATGTTAGATTTAGATTTAGATTTGATTTAGAATTTAAAATTTTGGGAGCGTCAGCACTTAGGCTATTTTGCTCCCGTCACATTATACGGGGGCCAGCCCCTTATTATTACAAATAACAACTCTAGCGTTGCATAACTAAAAATGTTAAAATGTTCTGACTTCTGTTAAAAGCTGAGGCCGTAAACGGGCACTCAGCACACACAAGGACAACAAACAGGACAACACACACAAAATTATACTGGCCATAGTGCCAGTCGCCAGAGCCTCGTGAGTCTTTAGTCCAGGGTGCACTACGTGGAAGTGAGGTTGACTTTTGGGCGCCTACGTGGAAGGTCACCCCTTACACCCCTAAAGAGTATGTTGTCAAGAAGTCTGCGTATACCATCTTAGCAATTAGTATGAAGCCTAACGCATTCCTAAAGTACACTGCTGAGAAAGGTACAGTCAACAGCAATAACATTAGACAGAACTTGAAATACTCGTTCCCATGCATGGTGTCATGTGTGTTGCCTAAGCCTACTTCAATGGCCGAATTTTCTGTTCACGTTCAACTATCGCCGCAGAGTTAAGCAATACATATAACGTCGTGTGACTGTACATGCTTGGGTACAGAAAGGCAGTGAGGAACAATTTAAACTATTCAGTTTAATTCTCTTTAGAAAGTCTATATGCAGTTACTGAACTGGTGATTCATCGATTACAGGAGGATTAACTAAATAAGCATGTCAAACAAAAGACGTTTGACTGAATAAAGTGCATAGCCACTCCCTCTTTCCCATTAACGTGGAAACCTTAAGATTTCCGACACAAGATTCTACTAGTTAAAATGTCAATGACAAAATATTGACCGTGTGGTATAAAAAACATGTCGCAATTTCAAGTCAAATCTTTGCACGAGCCCCCATTTCCATGAACCTACTTCTTCTTGGCAACACGAAGACGGTGGAAATGGCAGCTTTCCAAAAGTCCCCCCTTTGAGCCATTTTCGTGGGCAACTCGTCCCTGCTTCTAGTTTTCCAAGCTATTTGTCTTCTCTCCAGACATCTTGCGAGTTCGATAATTTTTGCACAAGCCGTTTGTCTGTGCGTCTTTGTCAAAGGGGCAGGTACAATTTAAACTGCTCAATAACACGCTCATTATTTAAGTAGCGTTTTCAGGAGCATTCTGTTTGCTTGTATAACAAAAAATACATGACAAATTGGTTTTCCTATTACTGAGTACGATTTCTTGATATTTTCAAGCGCTTCAGTGTTCCAATTGTGTCAAAATTCAGCCTTTTCTGTGTGGTTTATAATTCTGAAACTATTTAGTATTGTTGTACATTTTTATGTTTATTCAAACGCAGTTTTTTTTAACTTTACTAATTTTCATCATTAGAATTGTTGGACAATCTAGTGATCTTTTTCATGGTGACATTTTTTGTGACATTTTCAACATTCTACACTCAGTCCACGGCGTCTTCCTCATTTTCCTCCAACAAACTGTACACGTGAAGATATTTTGTCTGGATATTAACCAGGTAAGGTCTGGTAAGTTTTCTGAACTCTCAAGAAATAATATCACTAGCCTCTTCGGGCATGAATTGCTAACGAAGAGCGCGAACTGCAACGAAAACGCTTAAAACGATCGGCCCGCCACCTACAATCCAAACGATTGGCTCTATTCTTCATTCTCTGACGATGGGAGTGGCGTTAGATCTCGAAAACTAAGAATATTCAGAAAATTTGTTAATTTTTCGCCGCCAAGAAAGCTTCAATACTTGCTAAACCATTTGTTAAAATAGGGAATTTATATGTGTAGCTACTAAACTATTTTCAATGATTCATGATGCATAGTTCAACTAATCATTAAGACCTGGATTTCTGTCGAAAGCAATCAGAACTTAAATATATAAAATAAATCACTGAATTATCTGTTCTAAAATATATAAAAATAATTTCCCTAGTCTTCGATATTGCTTAGGTTCGAATGGATTTCTGGAAATTCTGTTAGTTACTATTCCCAACACCAGAAGGGATTTTTTTGTGAAATGTCGCCGTAGTGTAGAGAAATATACACAGGAATCTTGATTTCCGAGGTGAAATTCTCATGGCTTAAAACAGGGCCGTCCAAATTACGGTCTGCAGAACACATTGGCCCGCCATTGAGTTGTATGTGACTCTCCTTAGTACTTATAAAACTTGAACATAGCGTCCATAACCACTTGGAATATTAAAGTAATACACAATCCTCCGGGCCCCGTGCCGAAGTGGTTAGCACATCGCGATACGACGCCAGGGGTCCCAGGTTTGAATCCCAGCCTGGGCATGGATGTTTGTGAGTGTCCATTCATCAATTTCATCATGCCATCACTCATCCTCATCTTCGCAAATTAGCCAACAGTGGCACAAAAAGTGAAGTAAAATAAAGCAAATCAATCAATCAATCAAACCATACATGACATATACATATATACATATATATTCCATCATTCTACACATCATTTTTCTCCTTTTCGGCTGCCAAAGCATGGAATGCATTGCCTGCATATAAACAACCCATTAAATTTCAAAGGTAAAGTAAATGATCTGCTGTTAATGAAACAATGGCAGAGTCGGGGCACACACTGAAGGTATCAAGTCAATCACTATATGGAATTCTATTATTGTATTATTACTATTGTATTTTGTATTGGTAATTACTTTTATTTTGTATGCAACTAATTTCTGTGCATTTTGTTTTGTATCTGTATGTGTATGTTGGAAGCGGCCCCGGCGCCCACCCAGCGTCTTATGACATGGGTACCTGGGGGAAACCCTGAGAGTAAAAGCGGTCAGAGGCTTGATGCTGATCACATCACTCCCACTCACGACCGGATCAAGAAAGTGTGGGGCGTTACCCCCCACACCTCTTATACGCCTTTATGGCGTGGTGCTAAGCACAGGGGAGCACTTTACCTTTTTTTTAATCTGCATGTGCATTATTTTATACTTAGCTTATTTCTCCATACGCAGTTTATCTTATCTTATATGTATTGTCATATTGACAAGGGTTAGGTGGCACAGAAGCCCTTGGCTGAACCTCGCCCGCATAATAAAGAAAATATTATATATATATATACATAAGTATAAGTATATATATATATATATACCGGGTGGTCCATTTATAATGATAGTATGGAATATCGCATGCAGAATGCATCCATTCAAAAAATTGCACAGAATAAAAGTTTGATACTATTGAGGGGGTAAGTCAATGCCGCAAAAATGTCGTCGCCGCCACCCACCTCTTAAGGGGGTGGGGGGTAAATGTTAAATTTCAAATTGAACACCCCCATTCGTTTTACATATTTGGATTTCGTGTTGAAAAATAAGTATTTTTTGTTCCAAAAAATTTGTAAAAAAATTGCAAACTTCGAACATTTAGAAACATTTGGTAGTTTCAGATTCATTTTGTTCCCTTTATGTAATAACAGTTTTGGTTTCCGTTGAGAACATTGCATAAACGAATTTTATTCAAAAACTGTGTGCAAAGAATTCGGCAAAAGAAAATTGTTTGCAATTTATGTTTTTGTGTAACAATAAATAATATTAATTTGTTCCAACTCTTTGGTTTCAAGGAACAATTTCATATGAAAAACAAAATTAAGTATGTTACTACAAATTAGTTATCATTTGAGATACAGAAATAAATGTTTAAAGGAGTAAATGTTCAAAATTATGACCGTTCTCTTCAATGCATTTCAAAACACGGTGTCTGAAGTTCCACACTGTTCGTCCCAAAATGGCAGGATTGATGCGGCACAAGCATAAAAAATTCGTTGCCGCATGTTTTCTGGCGTTGTTGGAACTTCGTGGTAGCAGTTTTCTTTAAGTAGTCCCCAAAGGCAGAAATCAGGCGACGTGAGATCGGGTGAACGAGCTGGCCAAGAAACGGGTCCTCCACGTCCTATCCATCGACCAGGAAACTTTGTGTCCAACATGGCTCGAGCCTGAATGGAGTAGTGAGTAGTGTTGTTACACAAAAACATAAATTGCAAACAATTTCCTTTTGCCGAATTCTTTGCACACATTTTGTGAATAAAATTCGTTTAAGCAATGTTCTCAACGGAAACCAAAACTGTTATTACATAAAGGGAACAAAATGAATCTGAAACTACCAAATGTTTATAAATGTTCGAAGTTTGCAATTTTTTTACAAAATTTTTCGAACAAAAAATACTTCATTTTCAACACGGAATCCAAATATGTAAAACGAATGGGGGTGTTCCATTTGAAATTTAACATTTACCCCCCACCCCCCTAAGGGGTGGTTGGCGGCGACGAAATTTTTGCGGCATTGACTTACCCCCTCAATAGTATCAAACTTTTATTCTGTGCAATTTTTCGATTGGATGCATTCTGCATGCGATATTCCATACTATCATTATAAATGGACCACTCGGTATATGTATGTATGGTAAAGCATTAAGACAGGCGATGCTTATCAACGCAGTTATATGCACCATAAATATAGTTTTAATATCGAAATAGTTTAAAAAACTGTTATGCTACTTTTTTTTACGGTAGTTAGAATGCACCAATAATTTACAGTCTTAGATCGTCCAGTGAACTAAACAGAAACGGTGCAATTCTGTTAATTTTTATAGGGAAACTGGTGGCTTAGCTATAGGTGATTTTACGGTGCAGTGACACATCCATGTCTTACACAGGATTCGAACCAAGATCCCCAGCCTTGTTGAACGTTACGTTAACCACTCAGTCAACAAGGCAGGCAGCAGAGATTAAGAAATTCAGCTGCATGAAGCGGTTAAAAGCAATTACTCACCTCCACAACAGTTACGCAGCTCTCGCTCTGTTTGAGCACTGAATCTTTCCGCAGACAAATGAAAGTCGCAAAGTGGCTCTGTTTCGGAGGCCCTTCCTTCAAAGGCAGAGGAAGTGCATGGGGAACAGAGGTGTACAAACAGTCGTTCAACGCCAAAGTACACACCGCGAGAGAAGGAGTGCAAACATATGTATATGGAAGCGCAAACTGGGAGACCACCGGGGGGGGGGAGTCGCTTTTCTGCTGCGAAGCGACGGGCCGTGGCTGCAGGAAGTCCTCCTAGCCGAGAAACATTTTATCGGATCAAATTGTACGTAAGTATAATTAAATGAGTTCGAACGGGTTCAAACATGGGGATTACAGCAGTTTTTGTTCTTACTCGCTCGTATGAAAGGAAGAACAGATTTTAACATTCTTACTTTCCTTATCGATCCTATACGCTACAGGGTGACCACAAAGTCTCGAACGAATGGAAGAATTGATGAGCGGCACACTTCCTCAATGCACCACATATCCGCCACCCGAGCAGCTGTTGCGGTGGGTATCCTTTTCGAAAACGATTCAGATCACGGATATTCACAGCATACACCTCGGATTTCACTACTTGACAGTGGGGTTCAGGTTAGGTGACCGTGGTGGCCATTCAACAGGGCTCATGGAATGAGAAAACAAAATTGCCATTGATCCCAGACTTTAGTAACACTGTATTGTAATCTACATATCTGCTATTTTACCTGCTTTTTATCTGATCTCACAACCACAGGGTGCCCATAAGTGTCTGGAACCGGCACCCCTTGATTACGAGATGTTGACGTTACCCCTACGCCATTGGGGAGGCCCTAAGGTATGTACTGCCATACTGAGTTCAGTTCAGTACATTACCTCGATATGCCGTATACCCGGCTTCGAGTACTGACCGAGCCTGCATTTCTCGATAAAAGGTCTACATAAAAACGTCAGCATGTGCACAGAAAATAACTATATATAGCTTATGTGCAAATACCCAGACAGCTACCCTCTTTGCTGTATACATAAACCCCACAATAAAGCATTTTCAAAGAAGCTGAAATTTGCATGTGTCTTGTACTACAATTTTTCTAAAATCTCTAACGAGATGAGACCTTTGGACGATAAGTCTCGACTTTACACACGTTTGTCTGCTTTTTAAATGTTGGTCTCTGTCTCGTCTTCAATTTCGAGACAAAACCGTGACTTGTCTCGTCTTGGTGGTCGTAAACCAACTTGACAGAATTTGAATCTCCAACCCTCGTATTTACCCGTTCTTATCCACTCTATGTATATCTTAATCAGGACAAGAATGCTTCCCTTAAATTAATATTTCCAGGCACAATAAATCAATATTCAAGTGCAGAAAGCAACAATATGATGCTTTGAAGCGTTCTGTACAAACTACCGAAATTTGAACAGATGAAAATTAATTTGAAGCGAAGAGGAGTTATTTTCCCTTACAAGGCGGCTTCCGTGCTGTAAGTCATAAGAGCCCTTTAACCTGGCTCCCGGAGCCCTTCAATATTTCACCCTCCGCGCTCACAGGGCTCCGTACATTATGTAAATTTCCCTCCCCTTACTAGGCAACCTTTTAGACGTACGGAATCGAAGAATTGCTTTAATTGGCGATTCCCGGCAGATGGCGTTGTCATAAAAACAAAAGAAGGTCAGGAAGCGTGCCGAATTCAATTAAGAGCCAGGGAAGACAAACTTCGAGAAGAAGATAGCTTCGGGAAGACCTCTTAATATGCCATTGCGGTTTACGCTCTTCCCTTTATATGCAGCAGATATGTTTTAAAATTGGGGAAAGCGCGCGAAAGTTTTCTCTCCCAGGGTTCATCGTGCGCCATTTGAAGTAGAAACCAATAAGAAGTCACGTAAAGTATTCTCGTTGATTTTGTTCTGGTGAAACGGTGAACTAAAGTCGTACAATTTGATGATGAAACATTTTTTTTTGCAACTTTCCTAGTTACCCGTGTGTAATTGAATATTTAACTATATTGGATATCTACCACGCTTGCTAACTTAACTTTCTCTCTCGGCCATTCTTCCTCTGTTTCTCAATCTCTCTCTTTCATGCTCTTTCTCCGTTTACCTATCTCCTTCTTTCTTTCTCTATCTCTACCACCATTCACTCTTTCTTTTTATTCTGTCGCTTCTTTCTTTCTCTCGGTATTTCTTTCTCTGTTTCTGTATCTCCCCTTTTCTCTATCTTTTTTTTATCCTCTTTATCTTCTCTATATAATGTTTCTTTTCTTCTAGGAAAGCGTCCTTTAACTTTCAATTTCTCCCTCTTTCTACTTATTTACCATTACAACGCTTAATTTTTCAATAGTCTTCAAAATAATATTGTGAAGATTAATTGTTTGGTTTGCAATAACAAATACAGTAAAACCTGTCTATCCCGGAACATGATGGTTCTGAGCAAAATTTTCCATCCTAACAGTTTTCCTTCTTATACAGGGTTGACTTTAAATACAGTATAGAGCGCTGCAGGAAATAATGGAAAGACAGATTTACATTTCGCATTACTTATAATGTAGAGTACTAATGCATGTACGTACATGAATAAAAATGCGATATATTCATCAATTTCATCATATCATCACTCATCCCCATCTTCGCAAATTAGCCAAAAGTGGCACAAAAAGCGAAGTAAAATGGACACTCAGAAACATCCATGCCGATGCCAGGATTCGAACCCGGGACCCCTGGCGTCGAAGCACGTTGTGCATAGAGGGAAAGATGGAATAAGAGAGGTGAAGAAAGATTGAGATAAAAGAAAAATATAGAAACAAAGAGAGATAACAAGAAAAATAAAAGGATGACGAAAAAACAGAAGAGAAATAGACAATGAAAGGTGAAGAAAGAGGGTAAGAGATGAAAGAAAGAAACGAAATCGTAACAGCTATGATTATTCTAGCACATTCTTTCATATCGACAATGTTACCGATAAGCGAGTGGCAACAGAGGCGTGTTCCACTTACAGTATTGCATTGTTTTCTTGCGAGAGAAAAAATAAAGGAAGAAATTTCGTCTTACTGAGAATAAAAACATCTCGTTGGTCTTTAAATGGTGTTCCGTTTCCGCGTTAAGGACGTTTCCGCCTTAAGCAGGTCATTTTCAGGTATAAAATCGGTCCGTTCTGGGGCCTTTTTTCCGAATTTACAGGTTTCCTTCTTATAGAGGTTCCGGGATATGCAGTTTTTACTGTATGTTCGCTCTGCAAAAGCATACAAAAATAAACTATAAAAAAAATCTATGTTTAATGGTACCTATACGTCCCATAGACGTACACATAAAAAAAAAAGTTACTATACCCTCTATAAATGATTTAATTTTTTTCCATACTCTTCTCGCTGCATTTTAGATACTTTTTATTGTTAATGAATATAATTAAAATAACATTTTTCCGTAAACTCATACATTTTAAACATTTATAAACTAGGTTGCATAGAAAGAGTCATAATATATATGCAAATACGAGTAGGTAACTCGAACAGCAAGAAAATAATAAACAAATAAAGATTATACTTAGGTATAAGACAATCCCTTTAACTAGGAAATGGATGTAAAAGTATTAATGAAGAATACATGAACTAAAATTTACTCTCTATCACTAACAAACAGTCATTTAGACTAGCCACAATAACTAGAAAAAACTTCATGAATAAAAATGTTCACTCCTCCTTCCACATCCAGAACAGTAAATAGTTACAAACAAATCAGTCTTTAAATTATCGTTTTTTACAAATGTGGCAAACGATGAAAGAATGCTCGCCACAGATAGGCTTTTTGCAGTTACAGCAGATCATTTTACTCATCCTTCTCTTTTTATACGAGCAGTAAGTACAGTACTGCCTCTTTCCAGATTTCGCTGCAGGTTGAACCACAACAGGTGGATCCACAACGCCAAGGCAATTTTGTATGCTGCTTCTTAGAGTGTGAGGCATATGTGGCTGTTTCATTCGTTCCTTCATCCATGGAAACGTTAGTTGATTTGCCAATTTGATGAGGAACTGAAATCTCGACAAAGGCTTTGCGTCGTCATCTTTTTTCTTTTTCTTGTAAAAGTTGAGCACATATATTATGTAAGAGTTGTAGCATGCAATATTGAGCATGTTGTAGAACTGGTTCATTGGCCACCTTCTTGTTTTTCGTATGCAAGAAGTATTCGTGACACACTGGTCAAAGGCATCAACTGCTCCCTTTGTTTGATTATAACACAGAATTACCTCAGGCTTCATACTGTTTTCATTTATTGCATCGTCGTCATGCATTGTGGAAATAAGAGTGACCAGTTTGTTAACACGTGGAGTAAATGAAACTGCTGTCAGATCCTCATGAAAAAGAAAGAGCGATGACTGAGGAGGTCGTGAAAGATAACTGGGGTCCACAAACTCCTTAGGACACTCAGGTTTATTTTTCTTCGTCGTCCCAATCATTGTGAGGCCTCTTTCTGCCATTTTCTTAGCTAACTGGATGCTGGAAAACCAATTATCCATTGTAACATTACGACTTGAATTTTGGATGATGTCTGTTAGCTTTTCAACAAAGTAATCTGCTGCAGGCGTGCCTGAAGGTGTAGTTCCTTTACCAAGGTACGGGATCGCATTTACCATGTAATTCGTTCCTTGGTCGCAAAGCATCACAATTTTTATCCCATACTTTGCTGGTTTGTTTGGGATGTACATTTTGAACCCGACTCGTCCTCGGAATGGCACTAGTTGCTCATCAATTGTCATGTAGGCACTTGGTTCATAATTTGATATGCATTGCTCAATCAGCATGTTCCATATATCCCGTACGGGTGCAAACTTATCAGTTATCTTCCTTTCCTCACGAGTTTCTCGAGAATCAAAGCGAAGAGTGTCGAGCAAGAAGTGATGTCTCTGCACAGAAAATGATGCATGATATTTTTCGCCGCATTCCTTCGTGTCATGTAATGTTTGTAACTTCATATGGTTGTCTTTCTTGGCCCCTGCGAGAATTGTCACACCGAGGAGTGCTCTCAGTTCAGCCAATGAAACGTCCTTCAAAGCAGAAGCATTCTTGTTTTTATAAGACTCCCTTTGTCTTGCAATTTCCTCATTTGTGTTGTGCAGGATCATGTCCAACATTTTTGAGGTAAAGAAGACGTTAAAACATTCAACAGGGTCAGAAACATCTACAGCTTCGTTTTTTGTTTTTCGTTTGACATGTACAATGTTTTTAGCTGCGGCTTTTCCAGATGTGTTAGAAAAATGGAACAGTTTTCCAAGCAAACCCGTTACGCCCGAACATATCGTCACGTTCAGGTTTTAATCTTTTGTTTGTTGAATGGTCGTCATTTCCTTCGGCTGACCTCTTCCTCTTTTCACCTGACTTTGGAGGTTGTTTTGCAGGTCCGGACTTTTGCTTGCCTTCGGCTCTTGACGAACTTGATTTAGAAACAGCTGAAGGCCGAGATGATTGTGCTGCTGATTGAATGATGGCCTCCTCGATATCTTCTTCTTCTGACGAAGGTTCATAGTCTGGGTCCAAGTCGGTATCGTCAGGATCCTCAGGAAAGGCATCTTGATCCACTTCAATTTCGTCTTCAACCTCGCTGCAATCGGATTCATCTAACTGAAGTTGCAGTTCTTGTAAAATCTCATCTTCAGTAGTGAATGTTTTGTTTGAGTTTGTGCCAGACATCTGGAACAATAAGGTAGGTACCTATGTAATCATAAACTCATCAACGGTACCAACACGCCTGGCAAACGTAGGAACACTACCTCATGAATGGTACCAACACGTCTGGCAAACGTAGAAACACTACCTCGTGAATGGCACTAATACGTCTGGCAAACGTAGGAACACTACCACATGAATGGTACCAATACGCCTGACAGGCGTAGGAAAATTTACGTTAAATGGTATCAATACGTCTCACAGGCGTACTAGGCTTTGGAAAAAACAAAACACTGATCTTGACGTGAACTGCTCGGCAATCTGAGGAACACTGACTTGCCAAGAGAGTTTCCGTTGAAGCATACCTGGGAGGCGGGAGTAAGGTTCCCCCCCGAAACAAGATGGCCGCTGTTCTTCCACTGAACTACGTCTCTTAGACGCATAGGTACCATTCCAGGGTTAACATGAACAAAATGTTGGTCCCGGCAGGGATGTATTATATCTTATAGAAAGTTTTATCGGTTAACACGAATTTCGGTTACCACGAATTACGAACTGTTTTTTAGTCCGTTGCGTCTATAGATTTCATTTAACACGAACTTTCAAAGTTTTCCATATTTTTTTCTGTTGTTCCTCTGCTAGGTATGTAAGAAATCGCTCAACAATCTCTATCATCTTGTCAACAATCAACTAATAAAGTATTGTATCCAACAGATTCAGATCAACAATGTGTTCAAATGTGTTTTTCTATTCTTTAAAACAGAGCCAGTACGAGTAACATCAAGATTAAAACTTGGGTGCAATTGCTCGACAATCGCGATCATCGCCTCAACAATGAGCTGCTATACTGTACATATTTAACTAACAAATTAAGTTGTGTGTTCAGATGTGTTTTTCTATTCTTTAAAACGTAGTCAGTAAGAGTAACATCAAGTTACAAGCAGTAAGACGGGAGTCATGGCCAAAAGGAAGCAGACAGACAACAGGCATAGATCTGCAAACAAAACTGAAAATCTTGGAGGAAGTAGACCGTGGTGCATTGAACAAAACGACAATTGTTGAACAGTATGGAATTGCCAAATCTATGATGACGTACATAATACGTATTGTAAATGGTTAATGTATAGAAAGAACTTTATTCCAACAATAAAATTTGAGGTCCCCGGTTAGCACGTTTTTTTTTTAACACGAACTCTTGATTTTTCGGTCCCTTGGGATTCGTGTTAACGAGGGTTTACTGTATTATAATAAAAATATAATAATACTAAATCTAGTCATTCCGGGAGATTACAAAGTTTATCTTAAAGAGTGAGTTCGATTCCGAAAGGGTTGGCAAGCCTAGGCAGGACGTAATTCAAAGTACCGCAACATTGCGGTTCAAGGGATACTTGTGCATCCCTTATATTCCAGTCAGCACACCCTTCCCTACCAAAATATTCGACTCAATAATAATCACAACAGAAGAAACGAATATATTTGAAAGCAAGCTTACTATTGGAATACATTTATCAGCTGCTCTATTTCTGGTGGCGATATGCGTGTCCAAATGACAATCTAGTCCCGATTAGCTGTATGTAAAAATAACTGTCATCTGTTTTACATTACTGTTTAAAAGCAGAAATGCGTATTTTTTCTGTTTTGTGAAGATAAGCGCTTATATAAATCGATATAAAATGACTTAATTTTTCTGATTCTATTACTGCCTTTTCGTAATCTATGTTTAGCTTATAATACGTTGTTAGAATTTATAGCTAATTAGTATTCATTCATTGTTTTCTACCTCAATACGCAGGGACACCGGCGCATGCACGTCCGCAGGTTTTTTCCCAGGGTGGGACAAGGAAGGTATTTTTTCCAGGGGGGCAAACAAGCCACATTTCCCTCAAAAATCATTGCTTAAATTTGAATTTATCATGTTCGTGCATTAATTAACATATATTATTGTGGCTAAAATGAAATTATATGTGTGAAATATATAATATTTGGTTGACTTTCATTTTCCAGGGGGTATACGGCCTCCCCTTGCCCCCCCTTCCGGACGGCCATGACGAATCTCGGCCTGAGCATGGGTGTTCGCTGTGAATATCCCTTCATCAATTTCGTCATATCTTCATTCATCCTGATCGTCGTAATTAATCAAAGCGGAAGAAAAGCGAGGCTAACTAACAAAAATCAAATCAATAATAACATATTTTAGAATCATTAATTAATAATAATTCATCAACACTAAAATAAATAATTATATTATAATATTTATTATTATTATTTTAAATTTCAAATCGTACTAAACTGTGGCGTAACATCCCATTCCTGTTATATTTACGAGGCAGCAGCATTAATCGAAATGAAAGTTAAGAGTTGTTAATTGTTGACTTGTTTCTGTCTGGTACCAAGTACAACAGAATGAAAAGTTACTTGCTGCGGTGTTAACAGTATCTTCTTGGATATCCAACAAGTTTATTTGAAACTTTTCGTCAAAACATTCACATTGAATCCTGTGGGTTTCCGTTACTCAATCCTAATTATAATGCAAATTCGTAACACTGAGCACTACATTCCATGTCAACTTGTTAGACGAACAGGAAAAGTTGCAATTTGCGTACCAAAAAAAAAAAAACCGAAGGAAAAAAAATTGCTTTAGTAAATGACGTTTTTGCCAGAGGTAGAGTGATGTATGGAAATCCTAACTCCAGAAGCCATAACATACGAAATGGAAAAGCTCGTATCCCCAGAAGGGGGAGCTAACAATACTCCTCTCTATGCAAAGTCGGAATCATAAAATAAGAGGGGACATCCTCACCTAATTGGGATATAAAAGAAAACAAGGAGCAGCCTACACATTTTCCCTTTCTAGACAGAGGAATGGTTATCATTTGTGAAGTGATGCTAACTTCCAAAATTTGACGCCAAATTGTGAAAATATCTACTTCAGGTCAAGTTCTCTATTTCGAAGTTTAAGAAATTCGACGGTTTCATTTTGTCAGGAAAGACAAATATGATTCTCAAACAATTTGCTTTATCTGGGTAAATAAAACATTTCACATCGTATCTGTAAGAATTGTGTTGCAATTGTTGATATTCTTAGCATAATCACAGTAACACGAGGAATAATTACTTGGTTCTCTTAGTATTTTATGGTACTAATTCATGAATATGTGTAAGCGGCGTATGCACGTATGTACGTGCGGAGGTAGCCCCCCACACATTCACATTATCCATGTTTGGATATGATCAGCCATATTTACTCCTTCAGCGTTGCCCCATGCACCCATTTATTGGAGGCTAAGTGAACCCCAGAGCCGCTCTATCCATGGACATTGCAGGAACATTTCCTACCTGAAATCACCCACATCAGGAATCGAACCCGGGTCTATCACATTCCATTCATATCAATTACTGGACAACTAACATATTTACTACTAACTGTAAAATAAAAGTCGATTAGCAACAGCAGTCATACAAATACCGTAGAATCTAATTTGAAATATTATGTTTGTGATACAGATATTCTTTGGAATCATTTGCTATTCTCCCTTCACAAAATCTACAGAAGAAGCGAAAGCGAACTCTTATTCCAACCTGTATTAATTAAAATTTATACCTTACCCTTTGTTTCAGAGATAAAAATACGAGCATGCATTTGAATTAGACTTTAACATCGTGAACTGATGCGCCATTCGTCAAGATTTTATCTTCACATTAACGATCAAGGCGCACATAAATATGACAATGGATTCTATTTTACGGAAGCAGTAAATATCCCTTAAGATGTTCCACGTGCAAAAAATATTACGAAATTAGCTGTTAATGAAATCTCATTGTATAAGTAGCACCGAGTGCAGTTGGTCCTTTTGACAGCACCCTTTATGAATCTTCTTATTCTTTTGTTGACCTGAAAACGGATAACACACCTTTTATACTGAGGTGTAGTCCTATACATTTTAGTTTCAGGTGTGTGTTGGAAGGGGGAGGATGTTACACAGTGGTAGGTTTTAAGAGTTAGGGAATGTCATTCACTCTTCGTTAATTGGCTAGTTATTGCTTATTTTAGATCTTTTAAGGGGAGCAAGGACACTTTCAAATTGTCTAGAGCAGATTAAACAGTGACTGCTGTTTGTTATTATTTTTATGTTGTTACTGTATTATATGTATATTTGATGAGGATGAATGATGATCATTCATACGATCATTCATGTGCGCCTTGATCGTTAATGTGAAAATAAAATCTTGACGAATGGCGCATCAGTTCACGATGTTAAAATCTAATTCAAATGCATGCTCGTATTCTTAGCTCTGAAACAAAAGGGTAAGGCATACATTTTAATTAATGCAGGTTACCCTCACACCCCCTATACGGCTGGCGTGGTGATAAGCACAGGGGAGCACATTACTTTTTTTTCTTACAGGTTGGAATAAAAGTTCACTTTTTCTGTAGATTTTGTGAAGGGAGAATAGCAAATGATTCCAAACAATATTTGTGTTTAGTGGCGCTTATACCATGAGGCCTAATGCAAATGGTTTAGATTATAATACATGAAAAAGTTATTACATTTAGTGATTTACAATTGCGATTTTAGATGATCTCTCTAATCTACATCAATAACATGCACTTTGCAGACTAGCAAGGCTCTGGCGCCTGAATCCATAACCAGTATTATCCTTTGTAGGGCTTGTGTTGTGTTGCCCATATATGCTTGTGATTGTCCATCTTATCTTTTATCACCATTCACCCTCATCTTCTCGATTATTTATTTATTTATTTATTTATTTATTTTCAATAATGAACTCAACAGGCTGGCGCCCAGTTAGAGAGTTCAGAGATACAGGTTTTTATACATGCTTCAGTGACTGTTATTTGATATTGTTTTCATTACACAGTTTTTAAATTGTATATATGGCATAGAGAACAAATCAATATTTTTGTTACGCTTTTCCAAGGCATTGTAGAGAATACTCATTCTCCAGATAGGGGATTTCTTGACAATGTTTGTTCGCGCTCTATTCACAAAAAAGGTTTGATGATTGGGTCGCGTCTTATTGTTAGGAACGCGTAATTTAAATTGTGAGATCCAAAGAGGAGAGCGAAGTTTTCCATTATATATTTTCCAGAGCAGCAGCAGGTCGCGCACTGTCCTTCGATCGTCAAGCCTGTGCATTCGGAGCTCCTCTATTAGATTACTGTACGAATCAAATTTGGGATAAATACCTTCAAGTTTATACTTCATATAACGTAACATGCAGAAATGCGAAGCGATATAAATCAAATCAATATATCAATTGCCTTAGCCAGGACTTGCTGGTAGATTTTGACGACTTCGTCCTTATTCAGGAGACGACATATTATGGGCGTACTTGGAACGTCCTTCCTGGGACTGTGAAGGGTTGATCTCATACGACTGTCGGGTGAACACGCTGTGTGGTTGCGCGACCTGTCTGCCCTCGTCACCTCTGACCGAGGCCAGTGTCTTTCTACTGGTGACTCGTGCATTACACATTGCATGAAGGTCACTCCAATTCGATCGGGAATGATAGAACAGATTTCCAAATCTTGACAAAGCTTCAGCAAAGTCTCTGATAAATACACATACACTTTACGTGTGTGTGTGTGTATGTATGTATGTATGTATGTATGTACGTATGGATGGAGAGAAATACACAGATGGGGGAGAGACAGTAAGCGTAACATTATCCAACGGGCACGTTGCACCAAAATCCCAACATATAGCAGATTCAGAATGGTGACGACATTTCTTGCACAAAAACACAAGAACTTTACAAGAAATTTTGACGAATTGCGTTATTTTGTTACCAAGAAAAGGGAAAATTACGTTTCGAGAATTTTTGTGGCATTTGAAAATGTCTCAATTAACGTTCCACTAAATCCATTGTCTTCCCTTCATCCGCATTTCTAAGATTAATTAACACTTTACTCCCAGCGGTTGTTAATGAAGCAATTTCTTCGTTTCCTTTTCATTTCGTTTGCTGTTGTTGAAGAACAAGGCCGAAATAAAGGATTTGGTTTTACGATTGTGGAGGAGGACGGAGACTTGGAATAATTAAGGAAAGTTATTCCGCGGCCGCCAGGAAAATGCTTCTTAATTATTTCGCTTTCATTGATTCACATATACAACGGAAGTTTACGGTGTTTTACGAGAGAGCAGGAAAAAAAATGTCATTAAGGATGAATGTGAGTTGCGGTGGGAAACCTAGATAGTGAATTGTAAACCTTATCAGAAATTAAATTAAATTTTTCGTAGTCTCCTTGTCTTACTTTTCTGAAAGCAAAATGTCACCGCAAATGGTTCTCATTGCGAAAACCACTTTCAGAATTATTACAGTTGACATTTGCCAACTCTGTTAAACATTGTAAAAACTTCACTGAGATACCATGTAATTTACTGATGGTTCACCGTTAGTTCATTCTGCAGTATATGCACCGTATCTAGGAGAAACTTGAAAACACTGAAATCAACTTGTAAATTACAAATACCTTATGACAATAAATACTTTAAAATGCGTTTATAATAGTTGAAAAAGCTTTGTTGTTATCGTGAATGGTACAGATCGATTCATAACTTTTTTTTACTGGTTAAAGATACGTTGAAAAAACCGCCACCACTGCATTCTTATTGAAATTCTAACCTGATTTGATATAACTAGATCTCGGATTTTTAGATTCTAAAACGTGTGGTTTTAGGTTCCTAAAATAGGCTCTAAAATCCTAAAATAGGTTCTAAAAGTTTTAAATTAGGGTCGAAAAATCGTGAAGTATATAGGTTCTAATAAAACTTAAAATGTCTCAAAATTCATGAATATACTGATTATTTACAATCGTTAAAAACAAAATCTCACAAGAACCGTAAGAAATTTTAATGCGTAGGGTCTCTATATAACAAGCAAATATTAATTTCATCACCAAATTTTAATTTCTTTACATCACTTCTTTCAAAATTATCCACAAATTATTTTTAATACTATGTTTGTGCTCTTAGCAAAAGTTACTTATTGATATGAAAAAAGAGTTACGTATGTATAAATTTGCTGCATAATATCAGAGTGGCTACTCACTTAGAATTCCTTGAATTCCGGAAATCATGCGTGAATTGTTGACTCTGGGAACAATGAGTGAATTTTGGTAAACGTGAAAAAAAAAGGTACAAGCAGTTTTCTCGGTTCAATTTTTTCTCCGTGGAGGTGAAAAATTGCAACTTTTATTAAGGGGGGTGGCAAGGACACTTTCCTTTCTCTTAGTAGACAAGGCTTAGCATTAAGAGTCCATAAAGCGGGGGCAAAAAGTAGGAGGGAACTGCCCCTCTAATCGCCGCTACTGTGTGCATCTTGTTTTGTTTAGAGCTTTGAAAAATATCACAGACTTGGAGGGAGGGAAATTGACGGAAAACATGTTTCAAACGCGGCAGTCATTGAATTGTTTAGTCTCTAAGCCGAGTAAATACCTCTGCGAGATATAAAAATCCTGTAAAATCTAAAACAAATATGTAACAACCTACAAAAATGTTTAATTTAGGGAGTTAATCCTAAAATAGGTTCTAACAAGCAAAATAGGTTATTTTCGGCACTATACAACTTCGTTAGTTGTTACGTTTTTCAATGAAATGCTGACATAACGTTATTTTTTATTTACTTGCAAAGGAAAAAAAATAGTTTAAAAACCTAAAATCCAAGGTCTAGATAAAACACATCACCCCCTTCCTATTTAAAATGTTCGAGTTGAATTCAGTATGGCGGACTTCGGCTTTACACACAAAACTATGGTTTCCCCTGGGCCTAATCTCATTCTGTCATGACCAATTGTACCCAATATAACTCACCGTGTATAATGTTAAGTAATTTACTCAAACGTACAGTCAGCGGCAATAAAAATGGGACACCTACATCTTGAAATACTTGCTTCCCGGCAAGGCGTTATATGTGTTGTCTAACTATAGGACAATAAGTGGATTTCAATAGTTAATTTTCAATGGAAACTTCTACCACTACCAAATTTTCATCAAGAAATCTCAGGTATTATTCACAAAATGTCCTCACGTGAGCTTCTAAACGCCATTTTGTCACGTTAAAAATGAAGAGACCTAGGATCGTAGCCAGAATTTTATTTCGGTGGTTCATTACTTATCAGAAGCCGCCATCTAAAGGCGAGAAAGTGTGTGTGAGTCGGGGGGTAGAAGCCCAGAAGATGAATTTCTCAGTATATTACAACTTATTATACAAGATGTTTAATCCTGCTAACCGAGTAAAATTAATTACCACTATACACTATTTAAATTGGATATTTGTAGTATTTCGGGTGAAGGGTTCAGCCCCCGAGTCCCCTCTCCTGGTTACGTGCCTGGAGATACCACTACATACATCTAGTAAAGAGCGGTGTCTCACTCTCTGGAAGCCTAATCTACAGAAATATTTCGACAAATGAAATTTCTATATCTGTGTGCACACTGTGAAGTTTACGGGCGGAGAAAGGTGATGCACAATTGACTGAACACCCATCCAGATGATTAATTTTCCTTAGGTAACCAGACACTTGCTGAGCTCTTCAACATATGTATATCAGCTGTCCCTCATGCAGTGTGTTCTCTGTTATTCAGTCGAGGAGCACAAGAGAAAGAGGTGTTATCTCCCACCAAACTCCATGGTTAAGACTCTTGGATTTAACCACTTTCTTGCTAATACAATTCCTGAAGAAGGCGCTGGTTACATTTTCTTTAACTATATTCGTTACGTCTTTATCAGTTGAGAGGTCGTTTTCCAAACCAAAATTGATTTAAACTTATTTGAGGAGCACAATGGCACGAGTGAGTTTGAGTGACTGGTGTTAAGTACCGTTCATTAAAAGGCGATAGCTTCACCCATAAGCCATAGACTAAGCTTTTGTGATAATATACATACGTGAATTATATCGATTTTTTATTGTAATATTAAAAAATGAAATACAAACTCAAATCTACCATATAAACAGTTAACTAATAGCGTATTTTCCTTCGAAAGATACACTTAACAGTAAACAACAATGGAGAAGCTAAGGTCAGGATAACTAACAGTGATATGAGCAAAAATAATTGAATTCAATTATTATTATTATGTTAAAAAATACAGCATATATTAGTAACAATTTATAAACAATATTCAGGAACATTTTGGTAGTAGTTTATAGTGATATTGGTGCACAAATTTCCACAGGTTTTCGTTTAGTACGCGGTATTCGTAACATATTCACTATTTGATGCAACTAAAGGTAAAATATATCCTAGGTTCCGTCCGCACATTTATATGAAAATTACCTCCTCGAGAGTGAGAAAGTATTACAATTAACATTGACGTAAATATCACCAAAGTGGCCAAATTAAAAAAATATCCATAAGTATGACCCAATGAATAAAATATACAATAACATTATTATAAATTTGTAATTAATAAATTAATGTTTTCTCATATAGCTTTCTACATGCAGCAGATTACTTATATAGTTAAAAAATTTATAAAAAATGAAATTTGAAAGTAAACCAAATATAAATACCATATCGCCGGATATATTTATATATATTTAATTCACTTTACGAGCTCAAGGTTCTAATGTACAATGCGAAAATATGCTGGATATGGCCAAAACGTATTCAATATGTTCAATTACGTAGAAATAGTCAAACATGCACACATATACCTTAACACTGCAGCTTATTTTTTTGCACATGGTTTTCTATTTACTTCAGGAGCGTTAAAACCAAACCAATATACAGGGTGTGCTAAACGTTGCGATCCGATATTGACATAATATTATTATTGTGAAAGAATGTGCGGTAATAAATGCACAAACTATTTAACTGAACAATATATGCATACTGAAGCATTCGGACTGACCTCTATCGGAATCCTGACTCCTAACTACAGTATTGGGTTTGACTGACCTCTGTCGGAAAATGGGTGAATTATTACCCACACAACATGTGTGAGGACGATAAACGTTCCTCGCAACCTATGGCAACTATTGGGTACTGTCGCTTGTGATTAATACGTTATTGCACAATAAATAATATCAGATTGTTACTTTTGGCCCGCGGCTACTCTGTGTGTTTTTGCGCGCACACAAAGTGATGTAATCTAGTAATCAAGAGGTGCGAGACGGACGTCTCACTGATTCATTTAGATTGCACTTTCAGCTTCAGGTCCAGTCTCCATTAATCTAAGCCCCGCGACAGTTAAGTTTGCAGCAACATTTCGCATATAATGGACCCAAACGTGCACACAGAATGTAGTCCTGCTGCAATACTGCCAATTTTCTCACTGTCTGTAATATGAACAGCTCGGCGGTTGAGGCAAGACTTGCATGGGAGATGCTGAGCGTCATTCTT
Source organism: Lepisma saccharinum (assembly GCF_977018435.1). Lineage (NCBI taxonomy): Eukaryota > Metazoa > Arthropoda > Insecta > Zygentoma > Lepismatidae > Lepisma > Lepisma saccharinum. Next base: position 18,525,548 of record NC_139234.1, read on the forward strand.
GCGTGGTTTAATACATAAAATCTGCTGCAAAGTTAACCTGTCGCGGGGCTTACATGAGAATAAAATGAACTTTGTCTCTTTTCATAAAAAAACCCTCTTTGCTTAAAGGCAACTTTGCAGACATTTTATGAAGTCTGAAAGGGACACTTCAGCTCAGTTTCCTAACAAAAATCGTTCCGCAAAGGAATTTTACAATTGCTTTGATATCGCCGTCTCGTATTTTTTTCCTTGCGGGGTTCCATGTTTCTTAGTTTCGTATGCAAATCGCTGCTTTGGGGGTGTCGGGGACGAGTAAGGGATTCGATTTCTCACTCTTATCCTTCCCCCGGCGTCTTGTTAACGGTCCTCTTAGCCCTCGGATTGTCTGGGATAAATCCAGGTTCCTAGTAGTTACGAATGTGGAGGGGGGAGGGGGCCACTCAAGAGCGACATCTCAGAAGCATGATCCCAGGGTTTTCACTCGGTTTTTCAGGACGTCTACTTAAAGATGTGTTTCGACGACGCACTTCTTTCCAGATGTTTTTATCTTTGGTTCCCACAATGCTTGTGACAAATCGTATAAACTTAAAATATACTCCTCTCTCTCCCCAGCAATGGCGCCATACAAATTAGCGTTGCAGAAGGGGTGGCGGGAATATTTTCTGAGGGCAGTCACGTTTAGTGTACAACTAAATGCCGAAAGAATACATACTTGAGCTAAAAGAGCATTTATTTATTATTTTTTCTCGCTTGCTGGCTGCGGTATGACTAGCGGACTGGTCGACGGGAAAGGAGGGTTGGACTCAATGGTGTAGTCACAAACTCTCCCTCATTCTCTTTCCCTCTCTCCCTCTCTCTTTCTCTCCCTCCCTTTTTCTCTCCCTATCTTCTTCCCTTTCTCTTTCTTTCTCTCTCCTTCCACCTGAAACCACCCACCCCTAGAATCGAACCCGCATCTTCCTTGTAACAATCAGACGTACTATCGACTGATCTACCGTGACTCGAGGGTAGTACTGAGTGTATTTTAGAATAGTCCAAGATAAATTCAGAAAATATGTAATTTTTGGCTCGTAAAATACTCAAATGGAACATGAGATACAATATAGATATATTTTCTCCTGCTATTTTACACACATTATAATTAAAATTCTCAGATTTTCACTAAACTGTTGCGTATTAGGTTTAAAGCTGTGTTAAGCACTTAATGTTAACTATTATTATTATTATATTGCATATTACTTTTAATTAATAGTATGGTGAAAAAAATCAAGGTCTTACTGAAAACATCATTTTGAATTCCAATATAGGAGACTGAAGCCTTCGCTGTGCGAGACAACTTCCACTTTGAAGCAAAGTCAAACGAAATTTAAAAATTGATCCGAATCTCATTGAAAGACATTAAAAAGGTCTCCTCAAAGTTCAAAGCCACGAGGAGAGGGAACCTTTGTAACTTTCATCTGTTAAATAAATATCATTTCAGGAATATTACTGTTGAAGATATGGTATGTTTTTTTTGGAAAGAAGAAGAAATTCAGACATATTCATTTCGACATTTTATGCAGCTTTTCAATCAAAGATTTATTTTCTGATGGGATGTTATTTAATATCAAGCACTGAACATCACTACACTTTACAATGAGTAATGAAACTAACATTTACATATATAAATATACTTCGACGAACTATGTGGGTAAGGTAAAGATTTTAGAAGGTCATATTCCACCCTTTTGGAATTTCCAAGCACACTGCATATTATGCACTTCGGGTTACATCAGTTGCAAATCTCTATTTCCCTTTTCATTATTGAACGATTATACATACAGCATTGAAACGTAACTTATGATGTGCTTAAGTGGCCGATTTTCGATCTCGCACACTGAAGATTGAGGGTTCGAATCCCAGCGCATACGTACGTGCTCTTTGTGAGTGTACATTCGCTAATTTTGTTTTTAATAAATACTATGATCTGAAGAATCATACCGAGAAAATATAGAGAATATATACTTGGACTTAATTGAAAGGTCACTGATGCAAACTGTTGATGCATGACCGCCAAGCGCCTTGTGTACAGGCAACCCAACCAACATTGCAATGCTACGGCTTGTATACCAGTCACGGGTACACATTTTACTAGATTCAGAAGTGGAATCAGAGAAGTACGAGATGAAGGTTGTCGGGCGTGGTATCTTCTGTTCTCGGTTCCACGATATGTTCGTTTATTTTATACAGCTTTGGAAAGAACCTGACGAACTTGTCTTATACTTTCACTCGGCACATTAGTGCAAACTCTATGTTTTACAATACTATGAAGGTATTGGTGAAAAGTAATACCGAAAAGTAACACGTAAGCATACATACACAAAAACGGGTTTTAATTTCCAATGATTGGAAAACAGGATATATAAAACATGATATTTTTCAGGGCGAGAGTGCATCTGTTTTTGACATACATAATTTGTGGTAATATATAGTGAAATGTATTTGGGGGAGAAATTAAAAGATGTTTGTTCTTTAAGGATTGGGGGTTTATTGGGAAGGTCATAGCGTAAAGGTGTTGGTATAGCGTTGGTTAGCATACAGAGCTTTCATTAGAGAGTGGTAGCTTCGATGACAACCAGCACCGTTTCTCTATCAGTGAAGTGTAAAATTGATTTCAAGACACTGACAAGATGAGACTCATCAATTTTGATATTTCAATCTGTTTATTCGTACGTCTTCCATCTTTGGGGGAGATACAGTTACTCTAAAAGGATATCGTTTCAAGGAGTCCCGTAGCTATGATTTTTCACCTGTTTGTTTGTCCGTTCGAAGCCCTTCACAAAGCATCATAAATCGAACTAATTCAAAAAAAATAATAAGGGCACATTATCCCTCTGCTAGTTAGAGCAAGAAACATACCTCGCCCCGAAGATTCCAGGCTCCATGTGAAGAACTCGACTTTAGGTTCAACAAACTTCATCTCGTTTTCCTTTTTGTTATCACTGCTTGAATTCACCTCATTTCAGAAGGACACTGGAATACATAAATCAACACAATACCAGAAAAATTATCAAATAATTGTCAGTGGTGGCACAGTGGTTCGGATACCACTATAAAACTGTAGGTCCAGTCCCGATTAGCCATACTGTGCATAAAGTGGACTCAAAACACAAACTCAAACCAATTCATGCAGCCATATAAACAGAAATGAATAAATTTTAAAGGGGACAGAGCTTGGTTGATTTTTATGTTCCGCATACTTATTTTCGTTAAATATAACTTTGAAATTTTGAGTACGTGGATAATGGTCTTGTGACTGCAAGCGCAACAGCGACAAACACAATATATACGTAATAAACCTCTGCGTCAAATCTGAACGTAGGTACAGTGTTATTACTTCCATGATTCCAGTTGATGATATACCGGGTGATCCGTTTGAGATGTCAGAAAAGTCAACCTTTATACACAAGAGGTTAGTGTACGTATCTGTGAGCAGTTTGTTGTAATATAAGCACAAAGGATGAAAGTTTCGAATGGTGGTTTACTGACTTCAGCTGCATGGCGGCAGTAGCATGCATGTAATACTCGAAAATTTCGCATACCATACGACATACTGTGTGCGCTGTTGCGACGTGATCACCACCTTTGTTACCATGCACAGTAGCGCCGCCATGTGGCTGAAGTCTCTAAACCTCCACTCATTCGAAACTTACATCCTTTCTGCTTATATTACAACAAGCTGCTCGGAGATACGTACATTAACCTCTTGTACATAACGGTTTTCTTTTCTGACATCTCAAACGAATCACCCTGTATATTCCGTGACAATAAAGTAACTTCCTTGTTGTGAAATGGTTTACAATTAGAATCACAGAACAACGCACACTTCCGTAGAATGAGTGTTTCGGTACGTACCTCGTTCTTCTTCAATATGCTTTCCTTTCTTCCTGTTCTGTATTCCTATTCTTCTCTAAGAGGAGTTTGACAGCGTGCATATTTTTTGAGCCGTTGAGCATTGTGAGATATACAAATGCGACCACTTCTGTTGGAAGTGGTTGTTGAATGCTTCTGCGTGGAAACGATCCTCGTCGAACAGCTCTTACGATAAAAGTATCCATTTGTCTCTCTTCCTCTGTCTGTATTTCACGTTTCCTTTTGAAATGTTTTTTTTTTTTAATTCCCCCGAAGCAACATACCTCCACTATAATTAAAGCCCAGCTTTATATGTAACCAAAAACCTACAAAATATGTACATAAATAAACATACAGAAAATCACTGTAAAAATATGTATTACTATAAATAGTCATTGGTAATTTTCTTCATGCCTGAACAATTTCTTGAGTTCAATTTTACTTCTTGGAAATTCCGCCAGGGGCACTACCCTAAGTGCCCAGCTACTGTCACCATTCCCTGAATCAGCAGGAATTAATTGCGAAATATGTAAGTGGTAAATATCAAAGTATACAAAGAGTCTCGATTTTTGTGGTGTCTTTCATGGTTTACAAAGAAAAAAGAAGTGAAAAGAGTGGACTGGCCTGCGACAATCAGATACAAAGTATTTAGACATATTTTTCGGTATTTTTCCCTGATGAATTTTCATTACTGAACGAAACACGACAAATGGCACAAATACCACTTTCTATGCAAAAATATGAACTCCAAACGAAAAATATGTAAATATACTTCGATATATGTAAAAATATCCAATATGAAATTCATTTGCATCATATCTAACATCGTAATTTGCCGATATTGGTATTTTTTTTTTAATTTCGTAGAAAATTGGACCCTACTTATAGGGGTCTAATGAGGCGAAAACTAGAAAAGATTTGATGTAAGTAACCAGGAATACACATCCCTTAAATGCACTTTAGTTGAAGTGAAGTGACAGATTTAGGATTTATCAGCACTCAGGCTATATACGGGCTTTAACGGGATTACGAATTTAAGGAAAATGTGCAGACTGAAACTCCCTTTGCGGACATAACTACTTGCCAAGACTAAACGTCTATGAGGACTAAAATATGCTTGCGATGAAATCTGAGGCTATATGCAAGGACGCTCAGAACAGGACGGAAAACAGTTCCAGGGTTTTACAAGCTGTAGATCTATGGGTCCAAACCTCCAAGAATGCAGCTTCCAGGGCTAAAATATATTGGAAAACAGTCACGGCTCATTCTAGAATTGCACTTTGAGGAACTTAATTTGTCGCAGTTCTTCTTAACTTTGACTGTACTGGTAATATTCCAGGAATACTACCATGTATTTCTATTTTTGTTATTTAGCGCCTCGTTTCTGCCACTTTCGGCTAATTGCAACCATAAGGACGAGCGGTGATAATATTGAATTACTGAGGGGACCTTACAAGGAACACCCATGCCAGGCCGGGATTCGAATCTGGGAACTTCGATGTCGACCACCTGACGCCCTCGAACAACCACGGGGCTCTAAGCTAGTTCTGCCAATATTGTGGTGAATCAGTAGGTTAGGATCTCCCAAAGTCGCCTGCCCCTGTTTATGAGAGGCTGAGTGAGCCAGAGGGCAGGGTAGATCGAGATAAATGTCTATAGTTTGTAGATTCTTATTCATATTAATTAGGCTTGTATTTTACATTAATATTGGCCACATTAACTCACTTTTGATTGATTGATTGAGTTGGTGTTTTAAGTCCACTTTATGCACAGTAAGGCTAATCTGGATTGGACCTACAGTTTAAAGTGGGACCCGAACCACTATGTTCCTCCACCGGGTATCGAACCACCCGGTACTCCTTGATTACAAGGCGACGACTCTACCACTGTGCCATCAGGGAGGCCATACTAACGCACTTGTATGGCTTTGTAGTTAAATAGCCTAAGAGGAAGGCCTGCATTAATATTGTGTTTTACAGGAAAAATATAGTTAGAAATAAAATATCTTGCGAATTTGCAGTATTTCCATGTATGATTTGATCGCCATATAAGATTCATTGAATTTGAATTTGAATTTTAAATTTTGGGTGCGTCAGCACTAAGACTATCTTGCACCCGTCACAGTATACGGGGTCCAGCCCCTTATCGTTACATATAATAACTCTATCGTTGCATAACTAAAATCATAAAATATTAAAATCTTCTGACTTTCGTTAAAAGCTGAGATTGTAAAGGAGCACTCAGCACAAATAAGGACAAAACACAGAACAACACAAACAAAATTATACTGGCCATGGACCAGTCGCCAGAGCCTCGTAAGTCTCAGTCCAGGGTGTACTACGTGGAAGTGAGGTTGACTGTTGGGTGCACTACGTGGAAGGAGCACTCCTTACATCCCAAGATTCATTGAGTACGATGAACAATTGTCATAACAAATCTCTCGATTATTGGAAACGTGTGTTTCTATGGAAATGATAATATTTTTCAACATGTTTTCGGCTTGACTCACCACGCAGTGACGTTCCTAATCCCGTGCTACGAATATCCTAGCCATCTGAGAGAGAGAGAGATTTGAAAATAATGGAACAAGGACGCAAAGTACGGAGGTGAGAGAAAGAGAAATCCTAGGATAGTCATGATTAAAAGAGTAAACAGGATGCCAACAGTATGCTGAAAATGGGTAGAAGTTGCATGGCGATGGGAGGAACCAAATTACCAGAAGTTTCAAAGACTCAAAATAGATAAGATTTTGAATGATTGATTGATTTAGTTTATTTTCTTCGCGTTTTGTGCCTCTTGGATAATTTGCGAAGATGGGGATGAGTGATGAAATGATGAAATAATATATGACAGTGACTAGGAATCAAGTCAGCGGAAGTTTTATAGGTTTTAATTAGATGACAGTGACTAGGAATCAAGTCAGCTGAAGTTTTATAGATTCGAATTGGATGACAATGACTAGGAATCATGTCAGCGGAAGTTCTATAGATTTTAGTTGGATTACAGTGAGTAGGAATCAAGTCAGCGAAAGTTTTATAGATTCGAATTGGATGACAATGACTAGGAATCATGTCAGTGGAAGTTCTATAGATTTTAGTTGGATGACAGTGAGTATAAACCAAGTCAGTGAAAGTTTCAAAGATTCTAATTGAATGGTAGTGAGTAAGAACCAAGACAGCGGAAGTCTCATAGACTATAATTGAATGACAGTGAGTAGGAATCAAGTCAGAGGAAGTTTCATAGATTCGAATTGGATGACAATGACTAGGAATCACGTCAGCGGAAGTTTTATAGATTTTAATTGGATGACATTGACTAGGAATAAAGTCAGCGGAAGTTTTATAGATTTTAGTTGGATGACAGTGAGTAGGAACCAAGTCAGCGGGAGTCTCATAGATTAGAATTGGATGGCATTGAGTAGGAATCAATTCAGAGGAAGTTTTATAGATTCGAATTGGATGACAATGACTAGGAATCATGTCAGTGGAAGTTCTATAGATTTTAGTTGGATGACAGTGAGTATAAACCAAGTCAGTGAAAGTTTCAAAGATTCTAATTGAATGGTAGTGAGTTAGAACCAAGACAGCGGAAGTCTCGTAGACTATAATTGAATGATAGTGAGTAGGAATCAAGTCAGCGAAAGTTTTATAGATTCGAATTGGATGACAATGACTAGGAATCATGTCAGTGGAAGTTCTATAGATTTTAGTTGGATGACAGTGAGTATAAACCAAGTCAGTGAAAGTTTCAAAGATTCTAATTGAATGGTAGTGAGTAAGAACCAAGACAGCGGAAGTCTCATAGACTATAATTGAATGACAGTGAGTAGGAATCAAGTCAGAGGAAGTTTCATAGATTCGAATTGGATGACAATGACTAGGAATCACGTCAGCGGAAGTTTTATAGATTTTAATTGGATGACATTGACTAGGAATAAAGTCAGCGGAAGTTTTATAGATTTTAGTTGGATGACAGTGAGTAGGAACCAAGTCAGCGGGAGTCTCATAGATTAGAATTGGATGGCATTGAGTAGGAATCAATTCAGAGGAAGTTTTATAGATTCGAATTGGATGACAATGACTAGGAATCATGTCAGTGGAAGTTCTATAGATTTTAGTTGGATGACAGTGAGTATAAACCAAGTCAGTGAAAGTTTCAAAGATTCTAATTGAATGGTAGTGAGTTAGAACCAAGACAGCGGAAGTCTCGTAGACTATAATTGAATGATAGTGAGTAGGAATCAAGTCAGCGAAAGTTTTATAGATTCGAATTGGATGACAATGACTAGGAATCATGTCAGTGGAAGTTCTATAGATTTTAGTTGGATGACAGTGAGTATAAACCAAGTCAGTGAAAGTTTCAAAGATTCTAATTGAATGGTAGTGAGTAAGAACCAAGACAGCGGAAGTCTCATAGACTATAATTGAATGACAGTGAGTAGGAATCAAGTCAGAGGAAGTTTCATAGATTCGAATTGGATGACAATGACTAGGAATCACGTCAGCGGAAGTTTTATAGATTTTAATTGGATGACATTGACTAGGAATAAAGTCAGCGGAAGTTTTATAGATTTTAGTTGGATGACAGTGAGTAGGAACCAAGTCAGCGGGAGTCTCATAGATTAGAATTGGATGGCATTGAGTAGGAATCAATTCAGAGGAAGTTTTATAGATTCGAATTGGATGACAATGACTAGGAATCATGTCAGTGGAAGTTCTATAGATTTTAGTTGGATGACAGTGAGTATAAACCAAGTCAGTGAAAGTTTCAAAGATTCTAATTGAATGGTAGTGAGTTAGAACCAAGACAGCGGAAGTCTCGTAGACTATAATTGAATGATAGTGAGTAGGAATCAAGTCAGCGAAAGTTTTATAGATTCGAATTGGATGACAATGACTAGGAATCATGTCAGTGGAAGTTCTATAGATTTTAGTTGGATGACAGTGAGTATAAACCAAGTCAGTGAAAGTTTCAAAGATTCTAATTGAATGGTAGTGAGTAAGAACCAAGACAGCGGAAGTCTCATAGACTATAATTGAATGACAGTGAGTAGGAATCAAGTCAGAGGAAGTTTCATAGATTCGAATTGGATGACAATGACTAGGAATCACGTCAGCGGAAGTTTTATAGATTTTAATTGGATGACATTGACTAGGAATAAAGTCAGCGGAAGTTTTATAGATTTTAGTTGGATGACAGTGAGTAGGAACCAAGTCAGCGGGAGTCTCATAGATTAGAATTGGATGGCATTGAGTAGGAATCAATTCAGAGGAAGTTTTATAGATTCGAATTGGATGACAATGACTAGGAATCATGTCAGTGGAAGTTCTATAGATTTTAGTTGGATGACAGTGAGTATAAACCAAGTCAGTGAAAGTTTCAAAGATTCTAATTGAATGGTAGTGAGTAAGAACCAAGACAGCGGAAGTCTCGTAGACTATAATTGAATGATAGTGAGTAGGAATCAAGTCAGCGAAAGTTTTATAGATTCGAATTGGATGACAATGACTAGGAATCATGTCAGTGGAAGTTCTATAGATTTTAGTTGGATGACAGTGAGTATAAACCAAGTCAGTGAAAGTTTCAAAGATTCTAATTGAATGGTAGTGAGTAAGAACCAAGACAGCGGAAGTCTCATAGACTATAATTGAATGACAGTGAGTAGGAATCAAGTCAGAGGAAGTTTCATAGATTCGAATTGGATGACAATGACTAGGAATCACGTCAGCGGAAGTTTTATAGATTTTAATTGGATGACATTGACTAGGAATAAAGTCAGCGGAAGTTTTATAGATTTTAGTTGGATGACAGTGAGTAGGAACCAAGTCAGCGGGAGTCTCATAGATTAGAATTGGATGGCATTGAGTAGGAATCAATTCAGAGGAAGTTTTATAGATTCGAATTGGATGACAATGACTAGGAATCATGTCAGTGGAAGTTCTATAGATTTTAGTTGGATGACAGTGAGTATAAACCAAGTCAGTGAAAGTTTCAAAGATTCTAATTGAATGGTAGTGAGTTAGAACCAAGACAGCGGAAGTCTCGTAGACTATAATTGAATGACACTGAGTAGGAATCAAGTCAGAGGAAGTTTCATAGATTTGAATTGGATGACAATGACTAGGAATCATGTCAGTGGAAGTTCTATAGATTTTAGTTGGATGACAGTGAGTATAAACCAAGTCAGTGAAAGTTTCAAAGATTCTAATTGAATGGTAGTGAGTAAGAACCAAGACAGCGGATGTCTCATAGACTATAATTGAATGACAGTGAGTAGGAATCAAGTCAGAGGAAGTTTTATAGATTCGAATTGGAAGACAATGACTAGGAATCATGTCAGTGGAAGTTCTATAGATTTTAGTTGGATGACAGTGAGTATAAACCAAGTCAGTGAAAGTTTCAAAGATTCTAATTGAATGGTAGTGAGTAAGAACCAAGACAGCGGAAGTCTCGTAGACTATAATTGAATGATAGTGAGTAGGAATCAATTCAGAGGAAGTTTTATAGATTCGAATTGGATGACAATGACTAGGAATCATGTCAGTGGAAGTTCTATAGATTTTAGTTGGATGACAGTGAGTATAAACCAAGTCAGTGAAAGTTTCAAAGATTCTAATTGAATGGTAGTGAGTAAGAACCAAGACAGCGGAAGTCTCATAGACTATAATTGAATGACAGTGAGTAGGAATCAAGTCAGAGGAAGTTTCATAGATTCGAATTGGATGACAATGACTAGGAATCACGTCAGCGGAAGTTTTATAGATTTTAATTGGATGACATTGACTAGGAATAAAGTCAGCGGAAGTTTTATAGATTTTAGTTGGATGACAGTGAGTAGGAACCAAGTCAGCGGGAGTCTCATAGATTAGAATTGGATGGCATTGAGTAGGAACCAAGTAAGCGTAAGTTTCATATACTTGTTATATAATATGACTCTGTTATGTATAGAGTGACGAGTTACTTTTTAAGAATTCATTTATTCACCATGTAAAGTAACAGTGGGAAATTCTGTAATGTTGATTGGTATTCGTGACTTACAGATTCCATAATGTTAAGACTTCCTTTGGATATGCCGAAACGCCCAACACCTCCACTGAGAACCTTGCAGACCGAAGAACATCTCCCACGCGCTTTCTTCCTCCCATGCTTTCAGAACATAAGCATAAAGTTAGAGGCAACAAGGCAAGAACTGCCCAAAATTCCTCGAGGACATCGTTCAATCCCGGAATTCCTTTTCCCGTCCTTTGGAAAAAAAGAGGCGAGAGGCCGCCGAAAGAGGGGGCAGGGGGAATCGATATTGCTTATGAATCTTTTCCATTCTTCGTTGCACTCCAGAGTTTCGGGCTGTGACTCATCCTCGGGGGTTGTTTCCTAGGCGACAGAATGGCAACTCGTATCTGGAGAATGGAGGCATCGGCCCCGTGGCGCCAGGAGATACATATCGCACTGCGTCCTCGAGAGACCAAAAGGACCTCCAATCCACTCAACATTCAGACTTCTCAGGCCTGTATATCTTAGAGACGAACAGAAGAACATAAATAGAAAGCATGGACATTCCTCTTCTAGTCAGAACAAACACTCCAACAAACCGAAAATGGGCCACTTGCAAATGTGGAAGCTACTGACGCAAATGCAAGCGTTGTTCAAATGCAAATACGGCCATATGTTGTCTTTGTTCACAGGGAAATGCAGTTTCCGTTAAACGGTACAATTGAATATATTTCTCATAAATTACATTTTAATTTTAAACGAAGTGTAATAAATTTTAACAATCTCTTGTCTTTTAAATGTTACCAACTCACACAATTTATGATAAGTACATTTATATGTTCAGATAAATCGGGACTTGACCCACGGTTCAAAGTGGAATCTGAACCAATCTGCAATGCGCCTCCACCGAGAATCCAACCGGGACTCCTTGATCACAAGGTTACTGCGATAGCCACTACACTACACGAAAGACCAAATTATACGTTATAATTAGGAGGATTTTTGTCAACTTGCATCTTGCCTTTTATCACGGCAAAGAGTTTAATGTTTCAAATTCGTTTGATATTATTTCGAGAGTCTCACAGTGCATTTTTACAGCGCCTGTAAATGCCAAAGTTCCTGTTTAATACTTATAACCCATAATTTCGTCCAAAAATACGTTTTTTGGTTTCTTGTTGCTTATTTTCGCTTTCATTCACTATCTCGACCCTGTCTACAGTACAATATTGATGGTTATATATTTTGATCTGTGTGTGTTTTTTGTCAATTTTATCTAACCACAATTCATGATCATCGGAACGATTAGTTTATAGTTAGATCCGAACCACTTCTGCCTCCACTGGGTATCGAACCCGGGACCCCTTGATTACAAGGCGACGACGTTACCACTACGCCATCGGGGAGGCCCGATTAGCAAGAATGTAACAGAAAAGCGAACAATATTAAAAAAGGCAAAATCAATTCAATAAGTTTGCAAGTAACAAAATTAATAACGAATTCATTTTTACTACCATTTTAGTGCTTTTTCCATTTTGTAGTGCCTCCTTCAATGCTTATGTTAATATTTTTTGGTACTAGTGCCTGTAAATCAACACCCTAGTTATAATATTTATATATAACCACACAATCCTAAAAGAAAAGGATAACATATGTAAATGCATATAATACAGAGAAATGTGTTCCTCTTTGCGAACAATATTTCTTTTACACTCTGCGGTTGGACTAGCTAAGTTGAGCTGCCTAAGGTATGGGTAGCCATACTTGCAAAGCCCTTCATTTCACCCTCAGTGGGTCGACAGAGTCAACATCATCTCTAGTTTCTAGTACTTCATCTTGAGTCAGCAGTCGATCGTGATTCTAGAAAAACCCGGAATCGACAAGGAAATGCAATCAGTGGATCCTGCGTGGGGATATCGCTCAAAGTTCTCACACTGTATAACGTTGAGGGCAGGATGACGATCTAAGGATCAATCTCCATTACCATGAAACTACCGTAAAAATTACCGTGACCGTTCTTTTTTTAAGTATTTACCGTTTGATTGACTTTCTTTACTTTAGTTTGCTTTCCTGTAACTTTTGGCTAATCGCGCAGATGATATTGGAATGTGATAAGATGTACATTTGATGATAGGAATTATTACGGACACACATGGACAAGATACCACAACACGAACCGCACAGAAGCTTATACTGGCTGTCAGTCCAAACGCCATACAGAAATTTCAGTAATTGGGACATTCCAGCGTTACGTGTGTGACATTTCATTTCACACACAAAATGTAAGGTTCTAGACATTGATTGATTGATTGACTTTCATTATTTTACTTCGCATTTTGTGCCACTTTTGGCTAATTCGCGAAGATGTGGATGAGTGACTATATGATGAAATTCATGAATGGACACTCAGAAACATCCATGCCCAGGCCAGGATTCGAACGCGGGACCCGGTTCTAGACATGAGATTGGGTTAAAATATTCATAACAAACTGATTTCACAGAATTATGAAATACTTTGTGGTGTCTGATAATAAACAAGAAGGAATTTGAGTATGATAACAGCCTGAATACATGAAAAGCATTAACGAAAATGCATTAATTATGTGAGATGTGCTACAGACGCTAATAATTTTCGTTGGTGAAATATGCAAATTATATGCATTAACAAACATTCAAACCTTAATTTAATTAAGACACTAATCATTTTCAGATTTCATTTTGTTATTTGCATAGAATAGGACCACTTTTCGTGGAATGCCCCAATTGCTGTTAACTACGTAGTATGGGGTGACCCTAGACACTTAGATGTCAACCTCCCATTCACGTTATATAAATTTCGTTGCAAGAACGGTCATATATACAGCACTAGTAGGTAAACCTTATTGATGTTGCCTTATTCAACGTCATTTACCTATATCGTAAGGTAAACAATGACGGGATTAATGGCAAAGGTCAATGTAATCAAAGGAACTGTATATGAACTTCTGCAAATACAAGGGTAACAGTTTCATACATCGGAGACACATTTCTTCATTTTTAAAGAAGAAACTACTTACGGAAATGAGTTTCTCTGAGGTTTCCAACGTTAGTCGATGTATTTTCTTTCATCGTGGAATCCCACCGACGCACAATTGCCATTGCTTTCCTACGTGAACCGGATGCTCCATACGTTGGATGACGTAACCCCCTGTCAGTGTTTCCAACCTCTTTTATTCTTTAACTATGCTTGCCTAACCTAACCAAACCTAACCTAACCTTATCGGAATGGTTCGTGCGGCTATCCGTGAATGGTTCGTGGGGCTATTCGTCAGCTACACGTGCATAATGTACAATGACGAACACGATAGTAGGTATTTTTCGGTGAAGAAGGTTGGAAACACTGATATTCGAAAACAAAAGAAGCGATATCATTCACAAAGTAAGCGATATCGCACCGTTACGTGCGATCGGTAGCACTTAGAAAAATGCGTTATTTTTGTAGAAAAAGTGTTTGTTTTCGTGTAAAAAGCATAATGGCACCTTGGACTATGTTCCGCAATACACAATTGGTAAGTACGAACCATGCGAATCACAAAATATCCGATTTTAATGTGTCTCCGATCTATGAAACTGGTACCAATACAAGTATATCATTTGAACACCATGTTCGATTTATTGAAAATTGCTGATCGCCCTCAATCAGGAAGTCTGACCGATGTGTTTGAATCGAGACCTCAGTCTATCACGAGAAATTGCACCGAAATGAGGCCGGATGAGATTATAGTCTGTCTCATCCCAGTTTGCGAAAGATGAAGATTGTCTTGGCTCGAGTTGCCAAGATAAAATTCGATGGACTGATAACCTTACAAAATAATAGCAAAACGAGCCAGAATTATCTTGATCAGTGTTGTGACGTTATTTCTAAATCCTTTAGTTACAATAAAACACCCATTAATTACGCACCAATTAATAATATCACTTTCCAATTCATTTCAGTTGCCCATCTTGTACACTGTACAATAATACTAAATCTATAAATATAAGCACTGAATTAACAAAATTAATACAAACCTTTCCAGATTCTAACAGATTTTCCCCCAGAATCGAGAATTCATCTCTCATTTTCAGGTATGCACATCCAGGTAGTCCCAATAACTGACAAATTATGTTGATTGGACGATTAACGAAATTCTATTGTAGAACTATTACTGAGTACACAATACATGTACTAACTACAACACTCTTGTTAAACACTGAAATTGCATATTTTCTAATTATTAAACATTAACTCTAAAAGGTGAATTTCTGTAATAGTACGTAATAACAACCAAATAAGATTATGTAAATCCAGCAAATACCACTTTATTGCAATATGAAATATCTCAATTTACGATCTAACTGTATATCGAAGCAAAACAGTCGAGAGTTCTTATAAAATTCCTTAAAACGCCACTCTATTTTGTATGCAATGTAATACAGAGATAATTTTTAAAATTTTTATTTTAGAAATACTCTTTAAAAATTACGCTTCTATTTGTGCTTCTCATCTTTAAAAAAAAGGTGGGCGTGAATCTCTACTTCGCTTTACTTTGGAAACATCAATATTGCATCAGCAATTGAAACTAACCCCCCCCCTTTCAATTCTGGGAGTATGTTTTCCCACCGTTGTTTTTCAACCGTCTCCCCCTCTCTTCACCGTCCGATCGATTTTCCGTAGGAGTCCAACTATGAATTGTCGACTATTACACACTCCCAATAAACTATGAATAGCGATTTCCTGTCACTGCCTGGTGCACCTATGGGGGGGGGGGATTGCGTACAATGCGCCTTTGTGCCACCTGGCGATGCTGGATCATTGTGCTGCGGGGAATCCGACAGTTTAACATTGCTACCGCGAGGGAGGGATGGGGGGTGGTTTCCGTGTCAAATCAAAAGCGCTAGAGACGACCGACCGTGAGGGATGCTCTAAATTACCCCCGGACGACACTCTCCCCTGTTTATCTGGACGAGCTCCAGGAGCGAGATTTTCGGCGGTTTCGAACTGGTCCGAAGTTGTCATCATCACTATTTGATCAGATGGGATTATCAATTTACCTGACAGGAAGGCTAATTAGCAGCAAATGCGGGAGTTTTTAGCAAGCGTGCCGTGCAGGCCAGAACGACATTTGGACGACAACAGAAACAGACCGAGAACGAGAACTTTGCAAAATGGAGACGAGACCAAGACTCGTTCGAGACTTTGATACAGTACTGAAAAATATCCTTAGACCAAATTTGCTTTACTATGGGTCTTGTTCAGACGTACCAAGCTTATATCTACCTAAATTTATAGAAAACCATTATTTTGTTAATAGTAATTGCAAGCATAATCCATCAGTGGCAAAGTGTGAACATGTGTCGTGCAGTTGCATACATTTTAAGGATAGAATACTGTTTTTCGAAGTTTGCAATAAAAAAATACGAAATCAGGAAAAGTTATTTGCCTTAATGACCTGTATGCGCCGTGAAAATGAGTGTGGTGACACCCTGTATATGATCTTTATACTACATTTTTCGAGATTAGAGACGAGACCGAGACATCCAAGTCTCGTCTCGCTTCGACACCATCCCTCTCAATATACTGTATATATTCATGAACACTCTTTGTCAGATATTCTGGTCCATCCCTGTGTGTGTGTGTGTATATATACAGGTTGTTACTAAAGTTCGTTTCCAACGCTTAGGAGGTGATTCTACAAGTGAAAATAAACACAAAAGTTCATGTGACGAAATGCCGAAAACGGCACCCGGATCTCGTTGCACGCATTAATGTCGCCGCAGCGACGATAGCAGGCACCACGGGGTTGTTTGCTCGCACTAGACAATCGTTGATTCGGCGTTGTCATCTTTGCGTGGAAGTTAATGGCAGACAGTTTGAACATCGTCTGTGATGTGGTTTCTTCGGCACCTCCACTCTGCACACAGTGAACATGTCTACACATATGCAACTAGCGCAGCACCACCACCATCTTTGTTTTTCTACGTAATGGTGATGTCCACTACGGATATTCGCTTTCTTCTTAGTTGTCAGTCTCCACATATCACTTTCCGTGGATAACACATCTCGCTAAATCCTTCCCTACCCCCATGACTTCAACAGACCAATTCGCTTCCTTTGGGGAATCCCTTGCGCATCAACTTCACACATCTGCCATGTGTTTTTTTGAATGGAGCATGTCGTATTTCTTTGTTGAAGTCCTTCGCCGCGGTTATATGGTTGGCCGTTGTGCCACTATTTCCTTGTAAACATTATTTCCACACTTTTTCCCACTTCAATAACTCCGAATGGGTGCCGTTTTCGGCATTTCGTCACATGAACTTTTGTGTTTATTTTCACTTGTAGAATCACCTCCTAAGCGTTGGAAACGAACTTTAGTAACACCCACCCTATTATATATATATATATATATATAGCTTTACTGTAACTTACTCCGACATACCAGTACATGCGAAATTAACTTTTTTCCTTGGGGATCGAGGGATGCGGGAGATTATGCCGACCATTGTTAGGTTCAGAAACCTACTCTCTCTTTCAAGTAAATATATGCATATAATTTTTATTATTATACTTGTATCTGATCATTTCTGTGCTCGACAATAAGTAACAACAAAACTATTATTATTATTAGCAGTGATAGTGCTGGTAGTCGTATTAATATTACCTATAACAAAATATTATAACTTAGTAAATATTATCACTGTTTATTCTGAATCTTGTATTTTTCAAGAATTGTAGGTGTATTGGTCACTGTTGGTAAAGAAAAACAACTGTTTTTATGAAACTGAAGTTTAAATTAACAGTTACTGTAACTTTTGTATTTGAATTCACCAACTCTGTCTATCTGTGCAAGAATTTTATAAGATAATGATGAATTGAGAAGCTTTGCAAAGATGTACATTGTCTAGTCTTATTTACTTCTTGCATTGAATATTAATAGATTACTCTCTTCTAAACAAGAATGACAAATAGTGAAACTGTTGCTGGGTATAAACAGCACACATGCAGTGTCAGACTCTTGTCACACTCTTTTACTGAATAATGTGGAACATCGATAACATCAATAAATACGTACGCTAGAATTATTGCTGACGTGTTCTTGTGAAATTAAGATGTTTCAATTACATTTATTTCTATAAGACACTACTCATAGTACATTATTAATTTTTAGTCTATGCCCACGGCTATGCTTCAATTTTATAGAATGTTAGGTGTGATCTGGAGTTCACAAATTTATTTAACCTAATTCTAAAAGCGTACAACTGGCAACTGCCCTTTTCGAGTGCACAGTAAAACCGTCTTTTATAACATAGTACAAATAGAGAAAGTTTTAAAAATACTAATGAAAGACAAGAGACTGTAAAGTGAGCTACAGCATAATATCATGAACTGTCACAAAGAGGTATCCTAATTACTTATTAACTTAATATTACACTCCGTTTAGTGTGGGGTTTTGTAAGGGTACTTTGGATTGAGGCTAACGATTTTCTTAGTTCAAATTTGGAAATATACTTTAGTAGGAAGAGTAAACGAGTCTAATTTCATCTTCAACAAATTTGAATATGAATGGGAGTTGATACATCATCAATGACCATTCGTGCAATTTGTTTTACATCATCAATTAACAAAATCAATTTCTTTCCTGCAGGACCCAGATTCTGGGGATTGATAAACCCCGAGTGGAGCCTTTGCAACAAGGGTCGTCGACAATCGCCTATAAATGTGGATCCTACAAAGCTCTTGTTCGATCCTCTCCTAAGGCATATCCACGTCGACAAGCACAAGGTAGGTCCTGATTTCTTTACATACTCTAAGTTCTGACGTGTCTTTCTGAGTCAAGATTACTACGTCACATTAATCTGCCCAATCACCTTGCGTGCTAGGGTTATGAAAAACTCCTTATAATTATGGCTGCAATGACTCTTCTCAGGACGTGATGACAAAAATGAAAATCCTTCAAGATTTCTTAAGACCTTATCACTATTAATTCAAACACTCAGTAATAGCAATGTCATTATACTCATCCGTGGCACTAGCACAATCTCAATACAATGATCTTTTAAAATTTTTCTCTTTCATAAACTTAGCATCTTCTCGTATCTCTCAATCTTAATCTTTGAAATCACCACCTGTTGCACTTGAATACTGTCCCAACAATAGATCTACCTCGTTGCTAGATGATGTATATTTCTAGAAACTTCTGGAAACCGTCTCGTCTCGTGGGCAACACTAATTCTCATTTCTAGATCAGGGAGCAGAAGAAAGTTACGAGGTAAGAACCCCTAATGTAAGCCAGAATTTACCGTATGGCAAATTTCAACATTCTCTACCACTAGTCAGTGTGGAGAATATTGAAAAACTGCAAAACTTTTAGAAAATGAACGCTACATTGTAACGTGTGTTCATAGATTGATATGTTCTCTAACAAAAAGAGAAAACTGTCGTCGAATTTTTAACCCAAAACGAGCGAAAGGAGCATGAGCGATGCAATCAGCTGCTTGCCTTGCATTTCTGCCTTCAATTTACCAGTTGACCGCGGTCTTTCTCTTCTTGGTAAGACTACACTGGAACGTAGTAACACCCAGCCTCGCTTCGACTTGCTACTAAGTCTGATGTTTTACTTAAGCGTTATCCGTAAATAATTCGTATGTGTAACATTTTCCACACAAGCAAGGGTTTACGTACGTTGAGTTTTGTATGTCTCTGCTCTTCTATCATTGTCTCAACATATAATTCTTATTAAACTATTATTATTTATTTGTACTTTCAACATTACATATTACTATTAAATACTTAGTGTCAGTGGTGGCTCAGTCGGTAACGCGTCTGACTACCATGCTAAAGGTCTCGGGTTCGATCCCCGGCCGGTTCAAATCCGGGAACTCTTCTAACGGTGGAAGCGGTCCCGGCGCCCACCCAGCGTCGAATAACATGGGTACCTGGGGGAAACCCTGGGGGGTAAAGGCGGTCAGGGGCGTGATGTTGATCACATCACCCCCACTCACGACCGGATCAAGAAAGTGTGGGGCGTTACCCCCACACCTCCTATACGCCTTCATGGCGTGGTGCTATGCACAGGGGAACATTTTACCTTTTTTTATACTTAGTGTCAGATGCGAAGACATTATCGAAATCATTAGTCTCATACCCAGATTTATGCACAGATAGGATATTCGGGACTGGACCTACAGTTTGAAGTGGGATTGGAACCACCATATGCCTCCACCGCATATCGAACCCGGAACTCTTTGAATTAGGTCAAGGCGACGACGTTAACACTACTCCATCGGGCATTCTCTAGAAATGGTTATATCACGTATTGCTGGTCTACATTGATCTCATAATGGTATTCGAATAATTTAATTAAGAAGGTTTCAATATGCGGTCCGTGCGGCACGCGTGAAGAATAAAATACAACTTTATAGGATGCTCGTAAGAATCTTTGGTTTGTAGGAAGACCAGGAGAAATTTGGAACTACAATGTTTGATCTGAAGGAAGTTGCAAAGTCATTGTCAAGATTTCATTGGCTGTAGGCTGTAAAAATAAACGTCGAAGTGACACAGGCAGTAGTCCCAGGAGTCCGACACCACACTTTGTCCATAGTTTAACGGAAGTGGTTTGAAAATGCATTAGATAAATTGTCGTAATCAACACCATTCTAATTAAAAATTGACCAACATTCGGTTTGAACCTACTGAGACTATAATCTGTGTTGCTTTTAACACAAGTAATTTTTCAGTGTGCCTACGATAAGGAAAAATAAGCCTATGTTGCTGGGACAATAAATCTCATGGTTTAGGAATGCCAGAGCGTTAGTTATCTTGGGGATTAGCAGTCCCTCCTAATATATTCCAAACCTGCGTATTGTCGCATCATGTAAGCATTCTTGTTTGTTCCCATTTGTCGTGTTTATTGGAGAAACAACATTTAGCTAAACCACTCGTTGCGAGACAACACGTGAACAGTAATTGTAATGAATATACGAAATAAATGTTATTTTCTAATGCAGACTTTTAAATTCGTGAAGCTAAGAATTAAATTGTCTTTTTTAGCCCGTGCGTTATTTCTTAGTTACCTTCTCGCCAAATCGAATTTGGAAAGTTCACGGCTTCCTCCCAGGAGATAAATTCTTCAGGGGAAGAAAATTATACGGAGACGGAGAAATGCAGAAGGACGGAAAATAATTTCCGGTTTCCTTTTTTTATAAGATCTCGTTGCTGAATTGAAGAATGGGGGACTTGGAAGTAAATTGTTATTATTACGAATCCTGGAATCGAGATTAAGTAGCATTTTCAGATTTTCTATTTGAGGAATCTTCGAGAAACGATGCCGTTACTTTTAGATATCAATTTCAACATTTACAGTTCTTTTTCAATCAAATCCGACCGTAGGAGTAACGCTTCGTACCGGCAGAATGTACGTACATTGTTTCTTTCTACAAATTTACGTTTTCTTGATGAATTTGCAGATTTTTCTTTCTTAGTAGTAATCAAATCCCTTCTTTGTCCGAATAGTTTCACAGTATTATCTGCATTGAAATATAAATACGTACATGACCGTTGAGTTGTCGACCTTCGAACTCCGAAGTTTTCGCCTTTCATCCCGAACTGGTTATCGGTGTTATTTAAAGGTGTCCTTTTATCAATTTCATCTAGTCAACACTTACCCCTATCGTCTCGATTAGTCAAACATGGCATAGAAGCGACGCTAAATAACAAAAGTATAAGGAATTCGGAACTTACAAACTTTAGAAACATTGCATTACATCTCGTAACTTCCCAGATTGTACGAACTATATATATTCGCAAAACAATTCCAAATAAAATATCGAAGTTAGCTGTAAGTCCACTTTATGTGCAGATAGGCTACTCCGGACTGAAACTACTGCTTAAAGTGGGATCCGAAGCACGAAGTTCCTCCACCGGGACTCGATCACAAGACTCTTTGATTACAAAGTGACATCCTTACCAATACACCATCAGGATGGCCCATAAAAATCAAGATATGACAAGAGGGGAATCATTTGGAAATATCGATTTCACAGAAATTTCTGTATTTTATAAAAGTGCATTGGTTAATCGTCCAAGTCACAAGAAAGGAACCTCAACAGATCACAAATAATCTAGAAAATGTGAAGACATTACCAAGGAAACACAATGCATCCCATAAGTCAAGGAGAAGCATGGAATGCCAAAACTACAAAGTAGTGAATCTTCGAAAATGCCAAAACCCCAGGAACTTCAAAAATCATAGAAAATATCCGGACGAATACAGAGACCTCAGAACCTTCGAAATATTATACAAAAGAGACTACAAAGG
Organism: Lepisma saccharinum; assembly: GCF_977018435.1. Classification (NCBI taxonomy): domain Eukaryota; kingdom Metazoa; phylum Arthropoda; class Insecta; order Zygentoma; family Lepismatidae; genus Lepisma; species Lepisma saccharinum. The sequence goes on from NC_139234.1 coordinate 18,547,741, forward strand.
TTTGAAACCTGAGAACAATTACATGCATATCATGGTTTCTACTGGTTCAGAAACTTACTGCAAAATAATCTATCTAATTTATCCTAATCTTTAGAATAAGGATGAATAAGATGACAGGAGAAAGGTAATTGAATGGCACTGCTCTATTCAAGATTCGAACTCAGAGCTTATATATGGCTTTGCACCGTACTACACTAACAACTACACCACGGAGACCGGCAGTTTTGTATATATACTAGTAAAAATCACCTGACCACACTTAGTTTAGTATTGTAGTAAATACTATAGTTTTTCGATTTTTTCTTGCAATATATTGAAGATTTCAGAGCACACTAAGTTGTACTATACGATATTTATATTCCCTGTGAGAATACAATGTAGATTTCTTAAACATGTGCTAAATGTTCGAAGAGGTAGGGGAACATGTTCGTTGCTTAGGAAGATGGGAAAAATGTTCGAGAGGAAGTTGAAAATATAATGAGGTGCTATTAAATACCGGGCAAAACTAATGACTATGGAGAGGAAGCCAAAGCAAAAAAAATATTTATTAGGTTTCGGGTTGATTTGGGAAGAGGGATATGAGGGAAGAATTGATATGCAGGTGATAGGGGACATACGTAGCAGACTGGAAGACATTAGAAAATAGAAAATTGTGATGTAATGAGGCGAGAAAATATCATTTATATCAGCAGCAATATGGACTGAGAATGGGGAAGGAGATACTATGTGGACTTTTGTGCTGATTTTTATGTGCAAAACACATATAATCAAGATTGGCCTGGCTCAGACTGTGGGGATGGACACAATTTAAATTTAAAAGTGGAGAACGGCAGCGCAGAAATTTCATATTCTGCTTCAGTGAAAAGGAACAACATATTGAAAATCATTGCGAAGAGGAAATGATCGATGGGGAAAGAGACGTAAATATGTAATCTGGGAGATTTCTTGCATTACATATGAACAAGGAGGGCAAAGAAGTGGAGAGGGGAGAACGGAAATGAGTGATTTAAAACTTCTGAGAACGAATATCTAATAAACTAGTGATAATTGTGAAGCAAGGAAAGCAAAATACAGTAGTTGCGAACTCGTAAGGAACGAAGAGCAGAGAAAACCAAAGAGAAAGAGAGTTGTAGTAAAATATACTATATCTTTCAAGGCTCATACTTGAAATATATTCTACGTATTTCTACGTTACTTTCAAGTAATAGACTTACAGAACATTAATAGGCTCTTCAGTAACATTTTCGCTGACCATATTGTAAAAAACTGGAACAATTTTTCTTATTTTCCGTAATATGGAGTTGAAACATGGTGAACGAGGATAAGGAATACACTAGTGTCAGAAAACATGGGATGGGGAGACAGTTTTGCATCATATTGATTTTCAAGTATCAATTTTTGCCTAATGTTTTATGTTCAAAAACTCCATTCGTCCGAAGAGAAATTTTATACGCGTCATAGGTCAACGATTTATCATTTTCATACTCAACGTACCGAATGCAATAAAACAGACCAAGTATCTACCAGAATTATTGTTTACAAGAGCGTAGAATACATGGATATCCGTGACGTAAACTCATTTTCCCATATATTTTTCTCACGGACGCTGGAACATGTGTTGTTTTCCATACATTAGATTATTTTATGAACATTAGGGGAATGTATATAATTCCCATACCTAATAATTATGTTCTACGTTGATGATAATCTCATAAAAAATTATTATAAGACTGAATTGTTCTCATTTCTTCGGAAAAGACAACACATTTTGATTATTACGTGTGACTTTTAGATGCATTAATCCAAGTCAACTGCTATCTTAAAGCTAAGGCCTGGATTTTTATGAAGCCAAAACATGTGAAATATGTGCATAAATATGTAGAATGAATCACTGAAATATGTTTTAAAAAATGCAAGTATAATAAATATGTAAACATATTTTTATTTTTCTTCGAAAAGTTTTCCATATCTTCGAGTATATTTCTCGGAAATTCCGTTTAGGTCACTGCCTGAAAGGCTCACCGGCAGTCACTCTTCCAGAATCATTTGGGGCCTCCCCCATGGCGTAGTGGTAATGTTGTCGGCTTGTAATTACGAGGTCTATGCTTCAATATCCGGTGGAGGCACATAGTGGTTCAAATCCCACATAAAACTGTAGATCCAGTCCCGATTAGTCTTTCTGTGCATAAAGTAGACTTACTCAAACAATCAAACAGACTCTTCCAGAATCATATGGGATTCTATGAGAAACAACAAAGAAAGTACACACAGAAACTTGATTATTGAGGTATTTTTCATAGCTTTGAAACAATATTAAGTGAAGGTAAGGTGACTGGTTGTTTTAAACAGATAAAAATTACCCAATTTTAGAGAGCTTATATTTTGAGTGGTTTTGGTTTTCAAAATATTCATTAGCATTGCTGAATGTAAAATAGAGAAATGGCAAAAATGCTGCATTTCATGTAAAAATATGAACTATAAACGGAAAATATGGAACATACCTCAAAACGTGTAAAAACATTTTACATGAAATTCATATCATACCTAATATTGTAATTCGCTGACACTTGCATTTTTTCTTGGCTACATACGAATAAAAATATGACCGTTTTCACAGAAGTCTAGCTCATAATACTGTCCTCAAGTGTCTTATAAATAATTCCTAAAGAACAACTGCAATGGAGCACACTCATGATTTATTTAGAATTGATTAGAACCAAGTATCAATGGCTTCATAGAATATCATAATAACCATTAAACCACGGAAGCAATGCCCCAAAGCCAATGAAAATGAATAGGTTTATTCCAGTTGACCTTAATTTGTACATAAATAGGATAAATAACATTGAAATGTGTCTCGTCACGAAACTTGTTCTAAATTTCCTTCATCAAGAGAAAATGGCTCTACATTTGTAGAAATATTGACGCCTAGAAATGTTTTTGAATTTATCCTGATGTGTTCTACAAACACATCTAATTTCGTCTTATCTGTCATTTCTCTCTAGTTCGTACATTAATTGTCAGTATGTTAGATTTATAAAATTCATCATATGCAACAGCTTGCACTTCTGGCGTGCTCTCTGGGACTGAAGTGTGAGTACCAGCGTGAAAGTACCTAATTTGCAACAGGCACATGGCAACTAATTTCCTTGCATAGCTTGTTCTTCTGGCGTGCTCTCCGAGACTGAAGTATGAGTGTCAGAGTGAAAGTACCTCTCTTGCAACATGCACATGGCAACTAACTTCCTTGCATAGCTTATACTTCTGGCGTTCTCTCTGAGACTGAAGTGTGAGTGCCAGCGTGAAAGTACCTACCTCTCTTGCAACAGGCACGTGGCAACTAACTACCTTGCATAGCTTGTTCTTCTGGCGTGCTCTCTGGGACTGAAGTGTGAGTGCCAGCGTGAAAGTACCTATCTCTCTTGCAACAGGCACATGGCAACTAACTTCCTTGTATAGCTTGTACTTCTGGCGTGCTTTCTGAGACTGAAGTGTGAGTGCCAGCGTGAAAGTACCTACCTCTCTTGCAACAGGCATATGGCAACTAACTTCCTTGCATACCTTGTTCTTCTGGCGTGCTCTCTGGGACTGAAGTGTGAGTGCCAGCGTGAAAGTACCTACCTCTCTTGCAACAGGCACATGGCAACTAACTTCCTTGCATAGCTTATACTTCTGGCGTGCGCTCTGAGACTGAAGTGTGAGTGCCAGCGTGAAAGTACCTCTCTTGCAACAGGCACATGGCAACTAACTACCTTGTATAGCTTGTACTTCTGGCGTGCTTTCTGAGACTGAAGTGTGAGTGTCAGCGTGAAAGTACCTCTCTTGCAACAGGCACATGGCAACTAAATTCCTTGCATAGCTTATACTTCTGGCGTTCTCTCTGAGACTGAAGTGTGAGTGCCAGCGTGAAAGCACCTCTCTTGCAACAGGCACATGGCAACTAACTTCCTTGCATAGCTTGTACTTCTAGCGTGCGCTCTGGGACTGAAGTGTGAGTGCCAGCGTGAAAGTACCTACCTCTCTTGCAACAGGCACATGGCAACTAACTACCTTGCATAGCTTGTTCTTCTGGCGTGCTCTCTGAGACTGAAGTTGAGTGCCAGCGTGAAAGTACCCCTCTTGCAACAGGCACATGGCAACTAACTTCCTTGCATAGCTTGTTCTTCTGGCGTGCTCTCTGAGACTGAAGTGTGAGTGCCAGCGTGAAAGTACCTCTCTTGCAACAGGCACATGACAACTAATTTCCTTGCATAGCTTATACTTCTGGCGTTCTCTGTGAGACTGAAGTGTGAGTGCCAGCGTGAAAGTACCTACCTCTCTTGCACAAGGACATGACAACTAACTTCCTTGCATAGCTTGTTCTTCTGGCGTGCTCTCTGGGACTGAAGTGTGAGTGCCAGCGTGAAAGTACCTACCTCTCTTGCAACAGGCACATGGCAACTAACTTCCTTGCATAGCTTGTTCTTCTGGCTTGCTCTCTGGGACTGAAGTGTGAGTGCCAGCGTGAAAGTACCTACATCTCTTGCAACAGGCACATGGCAACTAACTTCCTTGTATAGCTTGTACTTCTGGCGTGCTATCTGAAACTGAAGTTGAGTGCCAGCGTGAAAGTACCCCTCTTGCAACAGGCACATGGCAACTAACTTCCTTGCATAGCTTGTTCTTCTGGCTTGCTCTCTGGAACTGATGTGTGAGTGCCAGCTTGAAAGTGCCTCTCTAGCAACAGGCACTTGGCAACTAACTTCCTTGCATAGCTTTTACTTCTGGCTTATTTTCTAGGAATGTGTAAGAGTCATAGTGAAGGTTCCTCTTTTGCAAGAGAATGCAGAATATACTTCATTGTTCCCTTCTTGACACGTGACATGAAGAGTGAAATGCGGTAAGGGGTAACAAGTTTCGCGCTATGAAGCCCACCAATGTTGCTTCGCGTTCCTCGTCCCATCCCTCTCGCTGACAAGAAGTAATCTTAACTCGACTTCGAATCGGACACAGCCGTGTTACACATCATCATTTGCTGCAAGGGGCTGGCCGTACCTGTAATGTTGTTTTAAGTGTTCACAATATTCTTCTCGAATGTCCCGTTATAATTTCCTCAGACAGGGTTTAAGCTTCCCATTGATTTATCATTCATGTTGGCTGATGATGACAGTGTCACCAAATATTTTTACCTTTTTGAAAGATGCTTATCTTTTACACTTTTTCTGAGGAAGTGTTAGACTATCCTTACCTTTCTTAACGTGATGATGGTCCTGTGCAGGTCTCTTTACAACTTCTATTACTAGTCTTGTCATGGGGCTCTTCACTTCCCTTTTTTAAATTTTAATGTAAATGTTTTAGTTATGGTCATTTTTCCCGTATACTTAGAAGGGTGCGAGATGGCCATACGCGCCAAGCTCCCCAAAACTTTAATCGATCAATCAATCGTGTTTTTTTTGTACTCTCTGCGACTGAATGTGTAAATGTCTCTTTGCCAACAGGCAACAAGCTTCAGACAATATTTCGGCAAAGCTTCTTTCCGTGAGTACCACGAACAATCTAACTTCCTCGAAGTGTCTCTTATGCAACAGGCAGGTGAGGATAGACTCCTGGTGTTTATCAGATGCTGGAACCGGGATTGGAAAGATCTTCGTTCAAGTGCCTCTCTTGCTACAGACGACGACAACCTACTTGTGGGTTGTTTCTGGGTACTTCCCGGGTGTTTTCGGTTATCTGAGAAACGGTTCCTCCCCGATAATCGACCTCTGTGGCAGAGTGGTGAGCTACGACGCCTAGGGTCACGGGCTCAAATCCACGTCCAGACATGTTTGTTTTTGTTCATCTGTCCTGAATGAAAATGAGAATTGAGAATAATTGATGCGTTTGATGTGTGGGGAAGGCTGTTGCTTACGCCGGTTGAGGCACATTCCGCAGTGATTTGGATCCTACCTTATACTGTAGGTCCAGTCCCGATTAGCCTATCTCTGCATAAAGTGAACTTGGAACAAGAATTCAACTCAATCCTCTGAGAAAAGCTATATTTTCTCAGCGTACAGAGCATCACTGGCAGGACTGAAATTTAGTGTAGTTTTTGTCTTACGTCGATTAAAGAATGTTTCATTGATTGACGTCTTGGTTTATTTACTTCGCTTTTCTGCTACTTTTGGCTAATCGCGAAAGGGGCGAGTGATGATATGATGACATTTATAAAGGTATACTTACAAAGAACATTCATGCCCAGACCGGGATTCGATTTGGTTTGGTTGGTTTATTTTACGGCGCATTTCTGCGACTTTTGGTTCATTGCAAAGATGGTGATGTGCCGATATGATGAAATTGATAAAGGGACATCCATTCCCAGGCCGGTAATCGAACACGGGACACATGCCGTCATTTAAAGAATGACAGCACTCTGTACCAGTATTTATATATAGAGAGAGATTTTGTACATTTATGTATAATAATTTTAAAATGTATCATGTCTATTATGAATACAGTGACTTAAGTAAAAAACTTAAATTATATAACCTTGAATGTAGAATAAATATGTTGTCATCAGTTTGTAGAAAATATCTTAGCAGGTGTAATAGATAGTAAAACAAATCTGGAAAAAATATTTGTGAAAGTGCCTCATTATAACATCAGAAGACATCATAATGCAATTGCAACTACAGTCTTGGAATCCAACACTTGGATGGACAAATTGGTAACGCTAGTGGGGGTAAATGTCCCAATAGTTAACCTTACTCTGTAAAATAGTTTTATGCATGTATGTTAAATACACGGTGTTGTATAAAGGTGTAAATCTGTTCACAACACTTAAATAAATACATTTCAATTCAATATATCAAGGTGTGTGTGTATATATATATATATATAGTTAAATATTGATAAATTGTAATTTTATCACGACTTCTTGGTCTTATGGGACGCCCTCCCCGATGGTAACGTTGCCTCCTTATAACCAAGAGGTCCCGGGTTCGATGCCCGGTGCCCGGTGGAGGCACATAGTGGTCCGGATTCCACTTTAAACTGTAGGTCCAGTCCCATTTAGCCTATCTGTGCATAAAAGTGGACTTAAAAACAAAATTCAAATCTTATGGGACGTCTCTCCCTGAACCTGACGTGTTTATTTTTAACTGTTCGGCACGAAACACGCTCCTTGTTTCAAACTGAAGGAAACAAAAGAGAAACTATTCCGAAAAAGATGGGATCTGAAAAAAAAGAAAGGGTTGCTCAGGCGGGGAAGGGGAGGAGGGATGGAACGTCACTCAGCCTGAACAATAGTTTCCACAAGGCGCAAGTGGTTTCTCAGAGGAGACTTTTACGGCGGAAGTTAGGTTTCGTGACCAAAGAAGTTACAGGGACGTTTCCGGCTTCGAGCTTTAACACAGTTCCAGCTAATGCCACACATGCACGCACGCGGAGGGAACCACGCAATCTGAAATACAAAGTGGACGACGACGTCGGAATAAGGGCGAGAGGGATTTGTAGTCGGCGGGGGTTTCCTTCCGACGACCCTGAGGAGCGGATCTGCGTTAAAGGTGAGCGTCGCGCTTCCACAAGGGAATCCCCCTTTTGGCCTGCTTTTGAATATTTTATCACGGATAAACCTCAAATGGACTAACAAAGGGCCGGTACAACACCAGTATCGAAGTACAAGGTTGTAATTATCATTTACAATGTATAGAACATCAAATTGCCATGAGTTTAGACTTCCCTTAGGTGACAATCTTTTAGGGACTTATTAGAGCAGAAGTCTGTTCTTTCAATTGCTTGTTATCAAGAAGTTTATATTGGATGTGCTTGTTTGGAACTTAAGAATGGTCGAATCATTACCATCTCTTTATGGACTAAAATGGACATATTTTTTGAATTAAAGTAAGGTGGAGCAAGTCTGAACATTTTGTGTTCAATCTTGCCTTATTCAGTTATAAATATTGATGAATGCATGAAAAACTTAGCTGACCTCCATCGTGTAGTGGTTAGCACAGCGCACTACGATGCCAGGTGCCCCGGGTTCGAATCCCGGCCTGGGCATAAATGTTCTTTGTGAGTGTTTATTCATCAGTTTTATCATATCATCACTCATCCCCATCTTCGCGATTACCGAAAGTGGCAGAAAAGCAAAGTAAAATAAACCAAGTCAATCAATCAATTTAAAACTTAGGACATGTTGCACTAACCTTTGTAAACATACAGTAAATTTGTGATAACCCAGTAAACATGATTTGTGCAAAAAGAAGAAGAAGAAAATGTGACTATGCAAATACATAGTCTTACCCTATGAGCGAGATAATTGATTGATTTAGTTTATTTTACTTCGCGTTTTGTGCCTCTTGGATAATTTTCGAAGATGGGGATGATTGATGAAATGATGAAATTGATGAATGGACATTCACAAACAACCAAGTCCGAGCGGGATTCGAACCCGGGACTCTTGGCGTCGCAGCGCGATGTGATAACGGTTTTTTTTTTTGTTTTTTTTTAAGGAATACCCCTATTCGGCAATATCCCCCGTCATTCACACATTCGTACACTTTCACACATGTCATTTTTCACTGTATTCACATTGTTTCTCATTATTCAGACGAACACAAAGATCCAAGCCCGAGCGGGATTCGAACCCCTAGCGTTGCATCGCGATGAGCTAACCACTCGGCCACAGGGTCCGACTATGAGCGGGATAAGTATGCGCATATTCATACATCATCTTTGTAAACACACACAGAAACATAAGAAACAAAAAAAAAAAACATGAAAAGGCTAAAATATAAATCACAAAGAAAGTTCTTCTTTCATACAAGATGAAATTTTTCGGACATAACGTTAAGCAGGCATATTCCCTATAGAAACAAAGTTTTGTGAAAATTTTGTCCAATTTTTATAAATAATATGTAACTCATTTCCTAAAATTGGAATAGTACAATGGAACATGAATTAATTAGTTGAAGAATACCTTCGTAGGACAAGACCGCATGCCGAAACATAACATGTAATATGCTGTTGAGTATTTACTCGTACACAACGCCTTGGTAACGAATGCGCAGATGTACTCAGAATTAAAGGAGCTGCCTATCTGATTTAACATCGCAGTATAGTTTCTACAGTGAAGACATTCTAAGCAACCTTAGCAGCATAATAAATAACGAACACCTAAATAGTTTTCTCTCTTGCCTCTCTCAACTCAATGTGCCTTTACTTACATACACGGCTAAGTAGTGGTGGAGCAGTGGTGCCAAATGTGAATGATAATCACTACAGAAATACGGTGAGCAGTCTTATCCGAAGCGCAATATTACCCTATCCTCCTCTAAACAAATATATGCAAAAAGGATTTCCCAATAAATTGTATACACATTATGAATAATTATAAACACAATGTTTATTATAACTTTCATCATTTAATTAAATTGGACAAATTTATATTTTAAAATCTATCGCAGGTGTTTGCATGTCCTGGAACTGATGTTTTTATTTAATGATTTTTTCGTCTTATTTTCCATGGCGAAGTTAAGGCTGTGGGACACTTCTCTCTCTTTTTCTCACTGTCTCTCTCTTCCCTTTTTCTCTCCCTCTATCTCCCCCCCTCTCACTCTCTCGCTATTCTTCATCATAGACACATTTATAAAGCTTCTATCCGATTTTCTTCACTTTTCTCGAAGCGTCCAGGTTTCTGTACCATAAAACAATACACTACATACAAAACACCTCATTAGTATATTGCTTAATTCTTTGTTCAAATGTTCACAAAACACTTTTTCTATTAAAGGCTTCCTCACTTTGACTTCCTGACTGCAGTTCATGTCACAGTGTTATTCATTATGGGATATTGTTTTTATTTTTTTCTCTTTCTCTCTCCTGAACACATTCGGAATTGAACATTTCCAATCCCAGTCTCGTTAGAAGAGACTGAAAATTGTAATCAATTCCCAGTTTCGTAATGAAAGAGTTCCTTGCAGGTGTGGAAAACGAGCAACGTTTTTGTTTCGCGGGACAGCAATTACTTCTGTCTGCTCAAGGAGGGAGGGGGGGAGGGCTGGCAGCTCATTACGGATGACAACTTTCCCAAGTGCTCCCTGGAGTGAGGGCTTTATTATTTGCCTTTCTCCCGGTGACCACTCCACTACACGAAACAACGCCGCCTCCAAGTGGACGCTCGGCGGAACTTGAAAATAATTGAGATGCATGAGCGACACGTTCTCCATCAATCATTCAATTTGCCACGCTCCTTCTTTTTTTAAGCGGACGATTCTCTTTGAGGTAGCTTGCAACGGCTCCTGGCTTGCTTCAGAGGAAAAGGTCTCCACTGGAGAGTGTTGTGGCCCTTATCTCAATCGAGAGACAAGACCGTAGATAGTTCAAAATGATTGCTGGTGCAAGTCGTTGGGCATATCAACACATACACTTTACATCGGGAATCTGTGGAGCAAGACCGCGCATATCGGTAGAGAATGAGAGAAAGCGAGTGGGCGAAGCGAGTACTACACGCTACTGCCAATGGCTGATAGCTGCAGTGGTTTTTCGCCTTCCACGCGTTCCCTCTCGCGCGTTCATTTGTCGAGTCACAACTTGCCCAACGACTTGTTTTCGTTCGCTCGTTCCAGAGATTCCCTAGACAGAGTATACGCTGTTTTGGCCCGTCACACAATACAGGGATGAGCCACTTAACGAAAACAACATTGAGGGCAGGCCCCTGACAGGAAAATAAAAGACGTTTATTAAAACCATCCTCACTATTTTTTTAAAAATTCTTTCATTCATTCATTACTTAACATGTGCTTTTGAAAACTAAACCACTCCTTACCTAGGGTAAAAGCTGAGGCTGTGAAGGTTCACTCAATACACAGGACACCACAATCCCACAAAGAGTTATCCAGGCGACAGAGTCTCGTTGACCTGCAAGAAGGAGTTACCGAAGATGAAATACGTGAATGTGAGGTCGGCTTTTGGGTTACTTACCAGTAGGTCACACCTTACACCCGAGTAGTTGCTCCTAATTACTTGTTTGGACACTCATCTTCAACCCTTTACCCAATCAACGTACAGTAGGGTAACAGTGTAGCTCACGCACTATAACTTGACAAGTTTAAAAACAAGACGCTGCAATCCATTGTTTGCGCACCTCACATCACATTTCCCCACTCCATTGTCTGCGGCGACGTTCGTTCGCAGTGTTGCAATCTGGAGGGAGCGGAATTGTCTGAGAATTTTCAACGAAATTTGAATGTGAAAGGCATGAATTAGTATCCCGTCACCTACGCTATCTATTCATTACGCTAAATTCTAAATTCATTTTGATATTTTCCCTTTAAACCTTAAATGAATTAAGTTATATTAGGGATATTTCTTACCAGCATAAGAAATGTATGAAGTAAAACGATAGAAAAATGAAAAATATATAAACGATAGAACTGAGCTCACCTTCTAAATGTTTTCCAGTTCTCCTTCTTCAGTTTCACTCTCCCACTCATCCGAGTCTGTGTCTACCGATGAATCTGTGTCCGTGTCTGAATCGGCTTCACCAAGTCTAATTATCAGTTCATCTACACGCTCGTCCATAAGTCCATCTCTTTCAAAGTAAGAATCTTGCAGCCAAGAGTAAAGAGCATGAACATTTCAATGCTTTAGAAAAGAACACAGGCAAGCGTGTTATCAGATTGCGTTCTCGTAGTGATTGTTGTAGGATAAACAAACGAACCACCACCTCACTAGTTAAAAAAAAAAATAATAATAAAACTGGCCACTGCTCGATGTCGCATTCAGAAAATGAAGTCATTCGCCCTGTAGTTTCTCTTCGTTATAAACCTTCACGCACGTGCATAATACTACAGTTTACGATCGGCGCACCGCACGCTTTTCAAAGGCCGTATTAAATAAAATGAACCACTGATATAATAGGAGCCTGCATGCACCGTCACGCTAAACAGTGAAAATTGTTTGTCATATTTGTTTTTGCTTAATTTTGCTGAGTTGGCACCATTGGTACTCTCAACGCCAGACCAGAGAGTAGAAGAGTGGTGGGCTGGATGACGTAATAGGCAGTGCTCCGCAGCGATCTGCGCATATCGGGACTTAACTTGTCAGGCTATAACACTCACAACCATTCAGGTGACGTCAGTTGCACATAAGCGGCACTGGAAGAGTGAACACACTACTCTAAGTCTCAACCCCTGATAATTTCTCAAATATGCACAGGGGTGTAAGGGGTGACCGTTCCACGTAATACACCTTGGACTGTATTTTGCAGACTAACGAGGCTCTGGCGTCTGTACCAATGGCCAGTATATATCATCTGTAGGACTGTGTGTGTGGTATGTGTTGTCCTGTGTTTTGTCCTTATGTGCCCCTTTACAGCTTCAACTTTTAACCAAAGTAAGAATATTTTAGTCCTTCGACATTATATTTATGTTATACTAGCTGATTACCCTGCATTGCCCGGGTATTTATTTATCCCAATATTCTATTAGACAGGAAAATAATGAATTCTAACTGTAGTGTAAAATAAACTTGGAGTTGAACGGCATTGTGAGTGTCACTATTCATCTTAGCGACCCCGTAATGGGTCCACACTAATATCTGTCGTTTTACATGTCACCCCCTTCCAACCCCTATCCCTAGGGGTGCCAGGGGTGTCTTGGAATTGAACGGCATTGGGAGTGTCACTATTCATCTTAGCGACCACGTAAACTATGAATTCCACACTAATATCGGTCATTTTCGGAACACAAAGTCATATCAGCCTGAATATCAGCCTCAATGTTAGACAACCCGAGAAACACTATCGTTGTGCGGGATTGCATAGAGTCACGGATGTCTGCTTGTGTGGAATTTAATATCGGTCCTTCGCGATTATTTTTACATGTCACCCCTTCCCACCACACCCCTAGCGGTGCCTTACCCCAAAAATATTATTTCCAGATTGCTAGTGATACGTGTACCAAGTTTGGTTGAAATTGCTCCAGGCGTTCGAGAGTTATGCCGGAACAAACATATATACACACCCCCACACACGTACACATATATCCATTTTTATATATATAGAATAAGATTGGTTTTATTTTAGTTTTGGTAAGGGGTTGGACCCCGAAAATTTCAAATTCAATTAATCAATCAAATATGTACGTTGAATTATTATCGTTACTTACTTCACACGAAAATTCTCCAACTACAAAACAAGCAATGGCATATGTCTGAGGCTGACTTTATAACACTTTGCAAAACATCTAGAGAGCTTCTTAATCATTGCAATTGTATTCTCTAATAACAATGAGAGACGTTGATAAAATTAATTGTCAAGAGGCGTCTTTTCTTTCATAACAAAGCATTTGTTACCATGGTTTCGCATTTTCACGAAGGTTTAATTAGAAAATTAACTCTTAAATCAGTGAATGAAAGTCAACATAGTTTCAGTCTTAATCGAAACGAAATAACAGTAAGTACCAAAAGTGTCAGTAAATCGATTCTTCAGTATTTTTCTAGACTGGAATTGATTTTATCTACAAAATGTAGAAGTGACGAAAAGTAGCCGAAATAGGTAGGTAGAAAGTGAAGATACTTGTATGCTTGCCCTGACGTAGGAACGCAAGTCAAGGGCCAGATAGATTGCCTCATCTTAATGCTATCCAGCTACTTCTCTTCATTTACTTTAATTTTCACTTAGCTTGTCGATGTCAATTTTAAGTCCACCTTATGCTGCTACAGTTTAAAGGGGGGTCCGAATCACTTTTCAATGTGCTTTCAGCGGGATAGAACCCGTTATACCTTTGATTGCAAGGCGAGAGTGTTACCACTTCGCCATCTGGGAGGCACATTTTCATTTAACACTAAGTCCCGTCTCGATTTATAAACATCTGTCTCGTTATCGTATCGGTATCGTCTCCAATATTAATCTGTTGTTAACTTTCTCTGTGATTTTTGCATTACATTTCTCTTACGTTTGCCTATTGTTTATTTTCCTCTATCCTCGTAAAGTCTCGCTAATTTCATCTTTTCTAATTTGTCATTGAGAACATGTATTCGACAGAGTAGCAGGCAAAATAACGCGCATATCAACGTCTCATATTAATCAGGAAAGTACATTTCAAAACAAGTTTATATATAAGAATGTTCAGATAGTGTCCGCTCTCCACAACAGATCACTGGCATGGGTACATATCATGGTTGGAGCCAGCTTTGAACGGTTGGCCAGTCCCGTCTGGCCTTGTCCGTATAACGGAAGTAAACCAAAGTTTTCGTAGAGAGCAGCACGTAGTGGAGAAGAGCGCTGTAGCTCTGGCGGGAAGAGGAGAAAGGCTCTCCGGTCGCTTATGGTTCCCGGTGGTGGAATTGTCGCTGTACAATGCGAGGCTGCGAACGAATGTAGGACGAACTGTACATTGTTGGGAAGTAAAATGTTCCACCGATGTCCATCATTCTTTTCTAGTTTTTTTTTATTATTTCAACATGAACCCTGCCGGCCTAACTGTTCATTACGGCAACAATATTCTACGTTAGGACGCCTAACTACCATGCGAGAGACCCGGGTTCGATCCCCGGCGGGGAAGAACCGGAATTTATTCCATCTGTTCAAGCGGCTCCGGCGACCACTCAGCGTCATAAAAAGTGGGTACCTGGAGGAAACTCTGGGGATAATCACAATACCCCCATGTCGACCGTGATCAAGAAAGTGTTGTGCCCTAACTCCACACACCTCCTATACGCCTTCATGGCATGGTGCAAAACACAAGGGAGCACTTTACATCTTTTTAATATTCCATTTCTTTCTATTCTGGGCAAGAAAATTCACTCTTGAATACCTTTACCAATTTCCTTCGCATCATAACATCTTCATCTTGTCCTTCCTACAGGTCTCTTACCATCAGATTTACCAAAAAGTGAACAGTGTGCGAATTAATATTTTTGCTTTGAGGGTGCCCACTTAGAGGCGTACTTGTGATTTCATTTCGGGTGAAAGGGTTTTTTGGGTATGTAAATTTGTATATTCTAACAGTTAATAAACTAAACCATTGCCTTGCAAATCTAAGTGCCTTAGACCACTGGTTCTAACCTAACATTAAATATTTGGATAACATTTACACGTAATTTAGAAACAGTATATTTATATCAACTCTGCTTGTCATGGTAGCAGATTTTCGTAGTATATTTATCAATGGACAGAGCAACGGTGCTAGTCTGGGAGCTATGGTGTTCTTTGTGAGTGCCCCTCCATCAATGTCATCATATCGTCACTCATCCTCATCTTCGCGATTAGCCAAAAGTGTCAGAAAGGCAAAGTAAAATGATCCAAATCAACCGTATTTCATGTTAACTGTACATAGTTAATTTTCCTTGTGTTTTGTTGATTCTCATTGACGTGATATAGGAATCGTCCTTTTCATCTCTTCGGGCTTTAACTTGCTAAGCTAAAAGAAAGGATATAAACCTTGCACATTGTTTGTAAGCTCACATACGAGGGATAAACAATAGTAAAGCATAATTTCTTAGTGGTGTATAAGAGAATGTCAGATGATGAACCTAGTTAACCGTATAGTGGCAATCAGATTAAATTCCAGCGAGTGTCAAACGAAGATAATTCCTAAATACTACTCGCTCCGTCAGCAAACTTCGAATGTTTTCTTGAAAATTTTTATTTACATCCGAATTCACATTCAACATTTCATATTTGTATCATTTATAGCTTATTAATTAACCAATTCGATATATCTAATAGTTTATTAAACTTATTATCTTACCGATACTTCACCCGCAGAATATAATTCAACCTACTTTGCTTACGGATAGGTTGTAATAAAAAATGACTACTGGTGTGAATTTGGGTAGATGTCTCTCTCCACCGAATTTTATGGTTCTATCTTTAGTAGTGATTGGTTTTGATTGTTGACTGGAACATACGAGTGGACACACCGGCGGACGTCTAGAACAGACAAACGAAAATCTACCCGAATATTTTGTATTTGTAAGTTGAATGGTTTCTGAGATACGGCAGCTTTAAAACGTGTCGAAAATATTGACGTTCTATTCTTTTAACTCCACAGACAGACGGACAAGCCAAACAAAAAAAATCCACCTCGCCTCAAACTAGAATTTACTAGAGCTTCCTTGGTAGAATATTTTAGGTCTTCAGATTTGTTAGTTGTTGAGATATCAACATGTCACTTTTGATAGATTGTTGGCTCTCACAGCCAGACCGAACTGTTGGCGGAGTTACTTTTAGTTGCATTGGGCTGGTATTTGCTGGATCTGTCAGTCCACCAAGTTTTCATTTTAAAGCTCTTGTAGTTTCTGAGATATCGATAATTAACGTAGACATGATTTGCTCATTAAGTACCCTAAAACATGTGAATACCTACCTCTCAGGATATTTATTTGTAAATTGTACTCGTCAGTATATAGAATCACCCAACTTAGAAATATATTGTTGAGCTGTTTTTTACACAGAGAACATGAGAGACTCGGGAGTAAAACTTGATAACTCACAAAAGTATGAAATCGAGAAAGATGCAGGTGAAAGTTCGTTCATTACATTGTGGCGTGTGGGTTATCGAGATGTTGCCGTGCGTTTCTGACTATCACTTGCTACTGAAGGAACTTTACTTACTACTGTACAGCAACTACATCCAGGGGCGCAGACTTGTCAAAATTATTGGGAGGGCTCTGATCACTGAAATAAATGAATGAATGACTCACTCCCTCCCTTTTTTAAAAATAAAAATTACGTCTTCGTATAGCAGTTTTTAAGCAGCTATTATATTCGTCATGCAAATGAAATGTAACATGAAAAACGTTTAGAAAATGTTTCAATGTCTCTTTATGTCTTCTGTGTCTGTTCATTTGTGTTTTAGATAACAATTAAAATTTTTATTGAAAAGTATGTATTTACATTAAGAGACCAACCTAATAGTTTTATGCCAGCCTCGGTAGCCGAGCGTGTTGGGTTGTCGACTCAACTCGTTTTGATCCAGAGGTCTCGGGTTCGAATCCCGGCGAGAGCATGGATGTGTTTTAATGTCCGCAACAGACATGTGATGGGTTGCAAATAACCTTAGTGTTGTCGTACCCATAAAATAATGAATATTTACAATATTTAACAGTTTTATTTAATTATTTACATAAATGCTAACACAAATCGCAGGGAAATAGTTTTACTTTTTTGTTCTTGCTACAAAATTTTACTTTTAAAATTTAATTTTGCAATAATAAAAAATAGCATGTACACTAAGATATAAAGTGACATACACAACAAGAACACATGAACATGATTTAAAAATAAAGCAAAAGTTGCTCTACGCAGTGGGTTATTCTTTTATGAACTCATTAACGAGTGGTCTCAGGTCAAAATTATCAAGCACAGTTTGATGTATGTGGAGTACCGCTAAGCTGCTTAGTCTCTTCTGCCTCATTGTAGATCTCAAATATGTCTTCAGTCAGCGAATAGCACTGAATGACCTTTCGGCTGTGGCTGTCGTCACTGGTACAGCGCGCAGGACCATTATGAATTTGACAACTTCAGGCAGAAGCTCCTGGAGGGTACTGTCTTCCAAAAGAAACTTCCTTATGTCACGCATGGTAGTTAGAACCACTTTCTTTTCTTTGGCGATATCACCAAGCATGGACACGTGTAAGGAGAGCCTATCGGCATCCAAATCTTGGCGAAAGAATTCTCGCGTTTGCTGAAAGTTTGTTGTGCAACTGTTCGCAGTTGAGATGCATTCCTTCTCTACGGCTGTTATTTTTTGTAGTCCTGTAGATCCATGTCCTTGTTTAACACATGATTTTGCTGTGTCACACTTCAGTGTATATTGATTTATAATACTCTTTTCGAGTGTAGAACTTGTGATGTTTGGCAGCATTAGGATTTTCAAGTCTCTTAGGGACGTGACGTTGCCGGGGTAATTCTGGCTCATCAACGAGGCTCGGTTTGCCCTCTGTGCATTTCAGCCAGAACTGCTCAAAACACATTCGCTTTTCTTGAAATATGTCAGTCAAGTGTTTTAGTTTTGATTCCACTTCTGTAGCACCAATGCGTGGAGACTGAATCTTACAGTTTACCTCTTCTATTAGACCCATCACAAGGCAGTAGAGGGAGAGAAAGAAAAATGTCTTGAAGTGAAGCATTGTCTCCAGGTATCCAGCAAATTTTAATGCTGCGTCAGTAGAATCTTCTTCAGAAAATTTCTCAAGAAAATTGAGAAGGTTTTCATAGTTCCTGAAGATCTGTTGCATACTGGAGGCTCTCAACGTCCACCGACGTGGGCAAAGTGGTCGCAGTCCAGTATGGCCAGCCATCTCATTCACATCAATAATATTCCTAAATATTTGCATTATTTTTGGGGATTCCCAAACAGTCTTTAACAAGTCGTTGGCTAAATTCATTATGTCTGTGATTAATATATGTATAATAGTAAATAATAATTATATATCAAGAAAGTGTGGGGCGTTACCCCCACACCCACTATACGCCTTCATGGCGTAGTGCTATGCACAGGGGAGCACTTTACCTTTTTTTTAAAATTATATACTTAGTATATAGTAATAAGTCATGTGTTTTGCTGTCTCCGGTCATAACCCGCCAAAGTTGATGGTTTAGCGGTCCCAGCACCCCCAAAGTTGATGGTCTAGAACATTTCAAATGTGTATTTAAAGTTAAGTTCATGTGGCACAATTCAGAGTAAACTTTACAAGAGAAGAAAAATAATACATTAGATCCTCTTAAGCAAAATTATTTGGAGGGCTCTGCCCCCACATCTTTAACATTGGGGGCTCGAACCTCCCTAAGCCCCATGGAGTCGGCGCCTATGACTACATCTAATGTTAACTCAATTTGAACGAAGTGTGGGTTATGAGGTTTAACTCCCGAGCTTGTCATATGACATTTCGTGATGCTCCTATATTAACAGTTTTCTTGACATGTTTAAATCCTGTGTCTCTATATTTCAGATTAGCGGTACACTGCACAACACTGGCCAGTCCTTGGTATTTCGGGTGAATAAAGACACGAAGCATCATGTGAATATCTCAGGTGGACCATTAGCATATCGATACCAATTCGAGGAGATATACATCCATTATGGTCAGAAGAACGACACAGGCTCCGAGCACAAGATCCAAAACTACGCGTTCCCTGCTGAGGTAAGTGGGAAAGATCCACTCGGTATTGCTTAAATATATATTTTCCCCCAATCTTGTCATACATGTCCGGTCCTTACTAGACTATCCGACTTATAAACCTAATAAAGGTTTATAAAATCATATAGTCTAATAAGGACCGGACATATATGACATTACACTCTGTGTGCAATAAGTGGAATTAAAACTCAATATGAAAAAAGACAAACGTGCAATTTTTCAAACTTCAAGGTCAGGTCTAGGAAGAATGTGTGAAAAGTACCCACATCTCCTGTCGCATGTTTGTCACTAAATTTATACATAATAGCTTTCTTCTTCCAAACTTAATTCGAGAACCTGGAATTTGCTCTTTGAGATCAAGATTTAATAAACACGATGTTGGTGCCATCTATCGGAATATTAACTATTCAATAAATGCCACCAGCAATTGTGAGCAGGGAACAATATACGCGTATACCGGCTGATGGTATTGATTAGTTTTACAGTACATCAGATTTCATTCTTGAGATATAAGCTTAAACAAGGGCAATCTACACCATGGTATGTTGAGACTACATTTGTTCTATTTATTCTATCAGATTTCATTCTTGAGATATAAGCTTAAACAAGGGCAATCTACACCATGGTATGTTGAGACTACATTTGTTCTATTTATTCTATCCTGTATTCTATGCCTGGAGCCTCAGAGGTCTAGTAAGTATGGTATCTGGATGCCACGCAGGGGACCCTCGTTGCATTCCAGGTGTGGATAATTTTGTCCCTGCACAAATCCCTCTGGGGTTCAACTAGCCTGTAACGAATGGGTGTCAGGGTTCAGCTCTTCGGACAAAGGCTGCCGGAGAATGGTGCTGACCATATCACCTCCACTAATGGCCAAGATCTTGAATGTGTGGACCATCATGCCACACCATTCCCCTTAAAGGCACGGTTTAATGAGATTTTACGTCTTTTTCGGGCCTAGAAACCTTCCTATCATGACGCTATTTCTCTTACAAATTTTATCCTTAAAAGTTTTCGAGATATCAATACTTCGCATTATGTCGTAGGGATGGCCAGGTCTAAATCCTGAACACTCAGGTCGCAGGTAATTATGAATCCAAGCATGTATCTAGGAATTGGGTCTGGGTACCTGATCTGGAAATCGTATCCTGGTATTCAGCTCTTGAATCCGGATGTGGGTACCCGATTCTTGATTCAAACCTGCGTACCCGATGCTTGTATCCCGATCCAGGTACCAAGTGTTCATTTGTCGGGATCCGGGAACCCTGTTTTGAGATTAAGTCCGGATACTGGTACCGGACTTTGTCTTCGAATGCAGATACCCGGTTCATAAATCCGGCTCCGGGTATCCGGTTCTTGGATCCAGATCCGGGTATCGGATTCTGAGATCCGGATCCAAGTACCTGGTTATGAGATTTGGATCAGAGTGCCTGGTTACGATATCCGGATTATTATATCCCATTCTAGGATTCAATTTGGGTACCCCGTTCTTGGATCAAGATTTGGGTGCCCGATTTTTGTAGCTTGATTCGGGTAACCAGTTGTTGGATCCGGACACCTGTTTCAAGAAACCGGATCATGGTACCCGATTCTGACCAGACCCGGATCCGTGTATTTTCGGAACCGCTAACCCGGATCCAAAAATTTTTGATCATCCCTAATATCGATCGCTTTTTATGAGGCACCGATCAGTTATGGACATTCATAAAGCGTGGTATTCAGAGGAGTCCTCAACTAGTCATATGCTTTCGCGGAACTGGAGCCAAACATAAGTTGTGGAAGGCTTGTCGCTGTTTCATTCTCCTTGGCCACTATTTTGGCGGAGCAAGTACGGAAGTTCGAGCTCACTCGGCCTATTACTCAACCGCGAATACCACATACGATGTGGGCGACAGACGCAGGGGGTATGCTGTCCCACCTGCATCTTTTGCACGGAGCGGAATAAATTCCGTGGGAAGAGAAATGGGGCAGTGGAATGTACTTAACATAGAGTGGGGCGAATGCTCGTTTACACAAGAAAAAGTGCGTGTTTTTCAGCGATAACCATGCGAAGGTTTCATACAGAGCGTCGGCCTGCGACACAGCTCGAAGAGGACAAGGCAAAAACATTCTGAACCTTCGTTTCTACACTATAAGTTATTGAAAAAAATTATCCTGTATATAGGGTAAAGGAGGGGAAGTTCGCACGAAAATGGTTCTCATTTTTTCCCTTCTAAACGATTTGGAGGAGAAAGATAAAATTTATACAATACAAATAGTATTCATTGTGGATTATGAGGAATATAACATAAATACTGTGTTACTTATACTTATGACGTAATATTAAAAATACTAAAATGAGAAAAAGTGGCGAAATTGCCGCCACATGCTGGGAAATTCGCCATATAACTTATTTATCGTCAGTTTAAGTGTATGAAATACCAAGTTGTTGCCAATAACTCAGACAATAAAGTGTAAAAAACCTACAAATGACAATACAAAACTGCTTAAAAAGATACAATACAAACATATTTAAGAAACATAGGCATAAGTGTTCATATGCATTGTGAACAAGTTGTGTGTGAAAGATCGCCTGTAAGAAGGGAAATTCGACACATTTTCTGTTACTCTGGCGAAATTACCAGCAAATGCATAGTCGAAAGAAAACAACTTATGTTTACTTGTACATGCACGCTTTCCAAAGCAAATCTTTTCACGACATTCTTAAAGTTTGAGGTTACGATATCAATAATTAAAAGGAAGAAAAATAATTCTTATCTGCCACGAAATGAGAATTTCCAACGTAGTATTGAAATTCGGCACCTATCTTTGTCTTCTGTGTAGACGCAACTGCGCATTCCAAACTGTACTGCTTGCTTGCTAGTTCGCTCACCACACTGTAGTTTTCAGTGGAAACAAGGCACATGTTACTTTATTTTTACAGGCATCAGTGAGTGTTGCGAACCTATAGTTTCTATCTACGATTACAAAATCCACAAATACGGCGAAATTCCCAGCATGGCGAACATCCCTTCTTTTACCCTATGTAACAACGCAACACAGATTCATGCTTACCAGTCTACCGACATTTGTTTGTTTATATTGGACAGCATATTAAAAGGACGCTTCAGAAAAAAAAATCATATTGATCGATCAATTGTCAGATTTAATTCGGTACGCCCATTTTTGTATGTGCAGGCATTAGATGAACTTAGGTGCAATATTCAATTTGACGCTTTTCTTTCGATACATTGCCGTATTTCAACAGGATCTGATGCACTTTATGTTATTGAAAAAATATGCATTTTTGTGTCAATTCACACATTTTGGTTTCTGTGTGTAAGCTGGATAGTTTAACAAAGTAACCGACTTTCTAGTTTTCAAAAGCTCATATAAAGTGGTTTGCCGGTATTTCAAGAAGTAGTAAATGTGAAGATAATAAAAATATTAAAGTTATTGAGCGTGTGGGGTTAAGCCTGGGGTCGCTCTGCCACCTAACTCTTGTCAATTAAACACTCAAACGCTGACCAAGGCAAAATGTATTGTAAAATAAGACACTACGTATAAACGAAACATTTCCACCCTCTAACAGAGTCTTCTTCAGACAAAGATTCGCAATAAATTGAACTAAAGATCCAACCATCATCTTATACCTAGGTATATACCAGAGGGGTCTCGTGAATGCATGCGGCGCATGCTGCGCATGCGTGAATTGTGGGGAAATGGACAGCTTGCTCTGCGACGACATTAATGAGCATTTCTACATTCTAATTTCTTCATATAGGAGAAGTATTTATTTTAGACGAGAGCGCTCAACTACGCTTATATTACATTTCTTGGATCTGAAGTGAAAGAAAGTAATAATTATTTTCCCACAATTGACGCAAGCGTCACTTCAAATCCAATAAATGTAATATAAGCTTAGTTGAGCGCTCTCGTCTAAAATAAATACTTCTCCTATATGAAGAAATTAGAATGTAGAAATGCTCATTAATGTCGTCGCAGAGCAAGCTGTCCTATTTCCCACAATTGACGCATACGCAGCATGCACCGCATGCGTTCACGAGACGCCTCTGGTATATACACTCACAGTATAGGGTCTATACACAAAATACATGAACGCACCATTCCTTAGCTGAGATATTTCTTATCAGTAATTACTCAGAATTCTTGTTAGTTTATTAAATATTACATATATAATAAGCTTCATATGAATACGCAAAATAAATGAATACACATACTATTTAAATACAAATACGAGATTTAAGTACAAAGATGATAATGACAATGCAACTTCCATAATGACATCCTCAAGAATGTACAGCGTCACTTCCTTTGCTCCATTAACAATAAATCTTGTCTAAAATTGTCTAGAGATCTTGCAAACAGAATTCTAAAGCGACTATTTTATTTCCGCAGTCTGTCTGTACACCCGTGAGCGAAAATGAACCGCCCACCGTCGAAAATTTCAGAGTCCAAATCTGCACGATGTGACGACAAGGCGGGGCAGTACCTATAGCAAATCTTACATACGAAAAAGTAACATCACCAGAACGTGGAAGCCTTAGTGATGTTATAACAGACATGCGATTGGTTTATTTATTTTTGACGAATAGTTACAGATAATTAAACAACTTCCATTGATATATTTCGCAACACATTCTTTGCCCCTGCTTCATTCGTGAAAACTTCTATTACGGCAGATGACATTGAGGATCGGTCTTGTGAAACTCTGAAAACGTGAAAGAAGACTGACTAAAAAATACGATGAAATACATTCATTTTTAACTTGATCAATATTACATGCTGAATTTTTACATAATACGAATTCTGAAAGAAGAATCCACATTACACACACAACGCTTATATTGACATAAATTAACACAATAACGATAGAAAATTAGTATTCGGTGATATAAACAACACAGGTGTTCTTCCCAATTACATTTGCTATCATGTCGAAATGAAACTGCAAGATGTGCGAGATCTTCACAGTTTGTTACACTGTTTATCATCCGGAAACAAAACGTGTCAGTCTTCCCAACGCAGTTTTTGGCTTGCAGGAGGTTTTCGAAGCAGCTGCTTATATTCCCACAACAATCATATACAAGAAGGATATGAATATATTTATAACCACAAACTATAATATATGGGAGTAGAAAATATATCAACAGGCCTCTCGAAATGTAAATTACAAGCGGCCCGAGAGAGAGAGAGAGTTAGTGTAGTTGGTTAGGGTGTCCTCCTTATAAACTGAGTTTGACATTTTGATCGGCTGTTCAAGTCTCGACTCAGCCAGCAGGTTTTCTTTCAGGTTGCTGTGGAAGCCGGTTTATAATGTGTGTTTATTAAAATCGTCCTATTGTTTTCACTCTCATTTCAAACTGTTTGAGAATGATTTTTTAAAAGCACAACATTGTCTAGAGTGTGCTGCAATATTCCTTTTATATTGATGTTTGTTTTTACATATTAGAAATATTTTAAGAATGAAGAACCTAGTATGACAACGTTAATCAAAATATTAATTCTTCATTAAAAATATCGGAACATGTTTAATATAGCAGTTCATATATGTGTTGAATAAAATTACAAAATACTCGACATATTCATAGGATAATTATAAAGAAAATATTAATAATAACACGAAGGAAAATGGTAAGATTAGTAATTACACACGCGTTCTTGCTTTGACTAGATAGTTGATGTTGAGTGATAGATTTATTTCCCTGCTTTGTGTTCAGGAGGATACGGCGAAGAATAGTAGATTGCCACAAGATATCAAATGTGACAAGCTGCTCCTTCTCTTGGGGAGTTTGGCGAACTTTGATACAAGGGAGGTCAATAACATTTGGTGTCATCAAGAAATACAAAGATTTACTAATGACATCTAAAGACCAAATATTTGAGGGATCGTTGATAGGCTATGACAGCATTTAGCCACTCGCTTGCTAAGCGAGAGGAACGTTGTAAGAAAAAGGGGGTAGCTTGAAGAGCTACGTCTCCACTCAAACTGAAAGGGGACTAGCCCCGTGAAATAAGAACACACGGACATCTATTTAA
Organism: Lepisma saccharinum; assembly: GCF_977018435.1. NCBI lineage: Eukaryota > Metazoa > Arthropoda > Insecta > Zygentoma > Lepismatidae > Lepisma > Lepisma saccharinum. Next base: position 18,572,884 of record NC_139234.1, read on the forward strand.
AAACACTACCTTTGACTGAACAGGCAGGGTGAGGAAAGACATAAGGAATGTTCGTTTACCTGTAGTTCTGCTGCAATCTCTTCTCTGCTGGTCCTCCTGGCGATGTAGCCATACTCTGTAATAAAACAGACGAGGGAGCAACTCCGGGCTCCAAACTCTGTACTTTCGTAGACCGATATTCTAAACGATCGTTCGTTCGCTCTTTTTTTCTAAACTTATGACAACTGTAGAGCTCTCTCGCGATAACTGGATTCAACGTAAACTGTACGCAACTAGAAACGGAGTTCTTTTGTAACAGTTCATCTGACGGAAAACGGGAAACAACTAAGAAATAGATTTTCTCAGGCGACCTATTTAAATGAAATTCGAACTATCGGCCGTTACGACGGTTGACTCGATCGCGTCCTTTGGCAACGGCAATTCTGAGGAAAAAACGCTGATTTCCTGATTCTCATACGGTGTCGGCCTAAGGCAATATCAGCGGTTGTTTTCCAACTTCGCTGAAGGCCGCTGTCGTAATTAGCTTTTAAAAAGCTCTTTTTCAATACTTCAGCGGGACCCTTAGCTTATTATTTATGATGCCCGGGTCTTAGGTTCGACTCACGCCTGCGACGTGATACGATAAAATGACAGAAATGTAAAGGTTCTAGAAAGATGGGGATACGTTCGTTGCCTCCGCTAAAATAAAATCGAGGGAGATTTAACTACTCCATCTCGAGAGAATAGCTCTGTCTTATACTTTGACTTAGTCAGCGAGAAACCGTGACAGAACGCGGAATGAAAGTGGATGGCAGGAAGGCCAGGTGAAATGGCCACCTCTGATATAGAATGATTTATTATTTATTTATAAGAAGTTGATCCAGTGTCTTGTCACTACCCCGCAGTTGATCTTCCACACGATCTCTTTTTTGGAATACGCATTGGATGTGGTCTGTAACTTACTGGTAGGTTTCTGGTTAACGAGACGTCACATTCAAACCCTTAATCATTACCTGGCCTCTCAAAAAAAATGCCAATGCGCCATAAAAATTTTAAATCGTTAGGCTTTTGTTCCGCTGTCAATAATTCAGTAAAAAGTCAATATTCTCTTTTATATCTTCGCGAGCCATAACCCGTTTGTACCCAGTTTTCACGATGCTCACCACTCTACCTGCGGAATTATCATATTCTACCTTCTCTTCATCCAATCTCTTCCCAGCCACATTAAATATAACTTACTGTGTTCAAGACTGATCTACGCTTCGTATATCTTCATTGCAATGGGTTTCTCAACTTCCTTCAGCACGATGCTGCACGTGCCCACAAATCGACTTGTTGCCCTGGTGGGCGAGCATCGGGTTTCCATCTCCTCACTGAAGGTTTAAAAGTTAGTTTTAAGTTCACTTTATGCTTAGATAGGCTAACCAGGGCTGGATATACTAGAACCTCAAGTGGGACCCGAAATACGTCAAGTGGATATAAATCCGCTATTTTGAATACACCATTGCACATAGTATGTGGTGGTGGGATTGGAGTGACAAATTAAACTTCTTCCTTCAAGCAATTTTTGCACACGTTGTTTGTCAGTTTCTGTACTGATATTTGCGTAACCATAAACAAACATTATTCATGCACGCCAGTAACAGCATTTCTCAATGATGATAATAGCTTAGCGCCAGGTCTGGACTGAAAAGCGGGTGATATCCTTCGCAGCATGTTCACTTAACTCTCACTCTACCTAGAAGTATGGACAGAAGCAAAAGTAAGTTGGATGTTCAAATACCGACCTCCGTGGTGGAGTGGTTAGCACAGCTCGGTACGAGAGCAGAGGTACCAGGTTCGAATAGCCTGCGTGGGTACGGGTGTCCTTTGTGAGTGTCCCTTCATCAGTTTCACCATATCATCACTCATCCTCATCGTTGCGCTTAGCCAAAATTGGCAGAAAATGACGGTAAATAATAATGAGAAATGAATCTCAGCCTGGACATGAGTGTTCTTTGTAAGTATCTATTCACCAGTTTCATCACTCACCATCATCGTCACGATTAGCCTAAAGTGAGAGAGAGAGCCACGTAAAATAGTCAAATTCAATCAACCAATACGTTCAAATGTCCTTAGGTATTAATTTCTTTTATGGTGAAAAGGCCACTTACATCTCGCGATTTCCAGATTTCACCAGCGTGCATTAGACTCGTGCAACAAACAATGACGTCAATTCCGGTGAAATACGGAAAGCTTCATGCTGCAGTAAATTAAAGCTAGATTCAGAATGCGCGCGCATATTCACGTTTATTAGGGACAAAAATCACTGATTGTGACTAAATCACAAAAGATATTTCATAAATATTATATATTTTCACTTAACGACATCTTATTTTGCATGTCCAGTACGAATTTAAGTGGTATTCTTTTGTAATGATATCGAATTTTGCAAATGGATGCTTTCCTGCATGTTGCAGCAGAAGATGGACGCTTGTTTTGATGCATCGGAATACTTTATATCACTTTGCGTGGAAGTGAAGGAGGAGTAGTATTTAAAATGACGACACTTTATGTCTGCATCCAGTTTATTCGCCCTCCGTGCAACAAAATCGGCGTGAAATTCCGTACTATTGCCTACAGAACGCATATCATGAATCAGAAGAAGCTTCAGTGGAGACGACGCCATTTTGATTCGCCAGCCGCACCAGCTCTTGAGGCTGGTGTAAATTGATTACGTCATGGTTTAACCAGGTGAAAGCTTTGGTGCGCCCCGGTGAAATACGGAAAGCCAAAGCGTGCATCAGCGGTGCACCAGCGCGTAGATTCTGGAAAACGTGGATTGTAAAACAAAGACAAATTCTTTCACTAATAAAAAAAAAAGGTAAAATGCTCCCCTGTGCTTAGCACCACTCCATGAAGGGGGTGTGGGGGTAATGCCCCACATTTTCTTGATCCGGTCGTGAGTGGGGGTGATGTGATCAGCATCACGCCCCTGACCGCCTTTACCCCCCAGGGTTTCCCCAAGATACCCATGTCTTTCGACGCTGGGGGACGCCGGGGCCGCTTCCAACGTTAGATAAGTTCCCGGATTTGAACCGACCGGAGGTCGAACCCGGGACCTTTAGCATGGTAGTCAGACGCGTTACCGACTTTTTTTTTCAACAAAATTTTATTTTATCAGCATATATACAAAATAGGTCTGTTTACTTACATAATTTCTGTTAAAAGTATTGTATAGAATTTTTAACATAGTAAGAAATATAGTAAGAGTCCCATTTTCGCTATCTGATACAAGATTTGTACCTGTAATGTAAATATACATTTCTTCATATATTAAATACCTGTTTAAACTTTCACACCACAAGTATACAATTATTGTTTTCTAAACAACACTGAGGTAGTTTTCAAAATACTCATACATTTTCCATCTAGTTCTTTTTAAATACAGTGTGAACAAAATGCTCTTGCTCTCATATTTTTTACAAAATACATAATATATTGTATTAGCTATTAACCAAATTACAAATTACAAATTGTTTTTCTTTTGTGGAAAAAGTTTAGTAATCTCACTTTTCTTTCATAAACGCAAAACAATATTAAGCTTTTATTTCAAAGGGAAAACAATTTTTATTTAAGTTTATGTGCATCTATTGCGTTATGCACTTTCAGGGAGGAAGGAAAAAAATTGATGAATTCATGAGCTTTTTCCCTCTCTCTCGAAACGAATCTTGGAGACAGGAGCGTAAACATTTACCTCCTCCTCCGTGCAGATTTTCCAGCTTCCTTCGGAGATGAATTCTTCATCCCATTGGCCGTGAAATATTTACGCCTCCAGCTAGGGCGAACTGCGGCAGGTACATACATAATTAACAAACGGTTGAGGAGACACCCGTTGAATGAGGATTGACTGCTAAAAGAAGTGTTTGTGTTGCTGTGTCGTCGACAGCGAAAAACACTCTGGAATTCAGGACAAGTTATTTCAGTTTCTTTCCTGGTCTATTCTCCGAGAAGAAATCTCTAAACGTATCCTTAAAATCCGTGCTCATATTTCCCGCAGGAATTCTTGAATGGTTTTAGTATATACTGGGGAAATTTTCATCTCAGATATGACGGTGTTTTTGCAAAATGTCTCGACATTTTGGAATGGAACTTATCCCCATTGTGTATTACGTAATGACATTAACGGGTGTGTTCAGGAAAGGTTCCACCTCTAATCTCGGTACCAATCCTGATAAACGATATGCAAAAGTCCTGTCCTTTACATAACCTCAGCTGCTACTCTTGTAAAAATCATGACGTTATTCACGGCATGTGCAGAAGGCAACTTTACTCTTTGCCGTTTAACCATATTAAGTCCCATGCAGTTTTGGCGGCGAGTCATAAGTCCCTTAACACCCGTTATGAAAAGTAAAAGAGTTATTCTGGGCACAATTGGTCATGATAAGAACAAGTTAGGCCCAGGGGGAACCATTGTTGTGTGCGTCAAGCAAAGTTCTGCCATATTTTTGGCCGCCATATTGAATTCAACTCCTAATTTTTCGACGTATCTTTAACCAGTAAAACGTTATGGATGAATGCTGGTACCAATTTTCTTATTTTCGAGGTGTCAGAAAAAAAAACACCACAATGTCTAATGTCTCTAACGCGTCGAGATCTTACTGATGTCTATGAAGAGAAGATCACTTGCCGTTGCACATGATTCTAATGAGCGACATCACCGAAGAGTTGAATATTGTGAATGATTATCTGGAACAATTACAGTGTGATGTTTCCATTGGAATGAAAAGTCCTTCACAGTGACGAGGCTAATGTTTATATTCATAGGAAAGTTCAGAATATACGACACTTGTAATCTGATAACCCGCTTTGGACAGAAACTCTCTCAGAACTTTCTCATAGCGAGGTGTCGCTCCATCCTGTTGAAAAAAAAAACACAGGAAAAAAAGTACTTTAATCCGTAAGGAAGAATAGAAAGAACTGTTCACTCAACAAATACAAGTAACCCTGAGCATTTAAGGTTCCGTCGATGAAAAATGAACCAAGCAATCTCGTTCCCCACACCACACCATTAACTTACCACCACCAACCATGCGGCTGGAATCTGCCCAATGTGCGTTATCAGATTACAAGTGTCGTATATTCTGATTACACTGGCCAACAAGGGTTCGGTAACATGGATGAAAGTAGCTGATTCTTATTGTATTTTTTTTGCGTTGAATCACATATGTAGGTGAACATTTTCCACCACGTACCAGTTTTCTGTTATTTTGTCTTAAGAGGTTCCGAACGAGTGATGTTTGTGGCTTATGGAGAATATTTTGCTTTCACGTTGGCAATACTGGAAACGTCCCACAATGCTTTGACCAGTAGTTTTGGCGGGTAAAAAGTTGATGCTGTGCTGGGGCTTAACAATGGAGAAATCATCTACCAGTTCCTACACCACCACGTGAATGGACATTTCCAACCCAAGAGGAGAATTCTGACCACAGTCAACGTGCTGAATCGGGTATGTGTGATCCTAATTATGACCCTGGAATGAACAGTGTGGCACATCTCATTGAGCAACAGGAACTAAATGATCTTGTTCGAGACCTCTTCCTGTCCAAAGAAAAAGCTGAACTTTTAGCATCACGTTTGCAAGAATGGCATCTACTGGCTGCAAACACTAAAGTGTCAGTTTTTAGGAAGAGAAATGAAATGTTGTCGTTGCACTTTAGCATGGACAATTTTCTATACTATTGTAATGATATTAATGTTCTTACTTATGAAAGACTTGGGTCTCGTATACGATCCAAATGAATGGTGTCTATTTATCGATTCGTCGAAGTTCAGTTTGAAGGCCTTGCTATTACACAATGGAAACCAAAAACCGTCAATTCCCGTAGCACACACTGTAGGCCTACGAAAATCTTATGAAAGCATGGAAATAATTCTCATAAGCATACAGTATGAGACACACAAATGGCAGATATGTGCATATTTTTAGGTAATAGTATTGTTACTTGGTCTCCAAGGGGGATTCACGAAATACTGCTGCTATCTGTGTATGTGGAACAGCAGAGCAAGAGAGAGGCACTACGAAATGAAAGATTGGCCACAGAGGTCAGAATTCATTCCAGGTGAAGCTAATATCAAGTCGAAGCCATTGGTTGAACATCAAAAAATTCTGTTGCTCCCACTTCACATTAAACTGGGACTAATGTAAAATTTCGTCAAAACAATGGACAAAGAAGGAGAGGGATTCAAATATAAGAAGAGAGATTTCACCAGGACATTCGAGTGATGGAAGAACGCTACCAGGGATGATGGGAGATTATTGCTGGTTTCTCCAGAAGGATAACCTTACTCCACACAAAACAAAGAATTAAATCTCAACAAGACGTTTGGTCTTTGGTTGTCATTTCATGTGTGACTATTCACTATGTTTCAATTATTTTATGTAAACTTAGAAAATTATATTTATTATTTCGTATTAGTGTTTAACTGTGTTTGTATATTATCTTTTTACATACTCTAGATGTAGATATCAAAGAAAATAATGTAAAATCATTACTGAATGGTGTTTGTAACTGGTCAAATCTACACATAAATTATATGGCAAAGAGAAAAACAGAGATTATCATAACAAAAAAAACTTACTTCCTGGGTGTTTTTCTAGTTCATATCTGCAATCAGCATCCCAAAATTAGTATAAAACAGTACTTGCTTTCCATGTTACCGAAAATGGTTTAAAATTTGTTGGCCAGTGTTATTAACTTTCCTATGAACATAAACATTAGCCTCGTCACTGTAAAGGACTTTTCATTCCAATGGAAGCGTCACACTGTAATTGTTCGAGACAATCATTCACAATATTCAACTCTTCGGTGATGCCGCTCATTAAAATCGTGTGTAACGGCATGTGATCTTCTCTCCCTAGACGTCAGTATGATCTCGATGCGTTAACGACAATTTTTTTTCTGGCACCTGGAAAAGGAGCAAATTGGAACAATTATTCACTCATAACTTTTTACTGGTTAAGGATACGTCGAAAGAATCTTCATCACTGCGTTTCTTGTGATATTGTTATATCCACGGCAACCAGCTTGCACTCCAACTCAGTTTTACTACTACTGGACCTTGCATCTTTAAGAACTTGTGGGAACAATGTAACTTCATGAAGTTAGTACACCCTCATTTTTCAGTGCATGTCGATGGAAGCTCTTAGGGCATTTTAAGCGCCTGTATAAAATGGGATATAGCCAACGTACTATATTGAGTTACATTATAGGTACGTTAGTGAATTGTGGAAAACAAGTAAACCAGTACTCTATAAAAAATCACAACGTCCCATCTCATGCAGTCGGAAAATGACCATAAAGGAAGGAATGGTGTTTTTTTTTGTTTGGTCAGCGGAAAGGGAGGACTTCTGCATTTTTTTTTTACGATTCTCTCTTCTGGCCACGATGCTGTGCGATATGACGTGTGGTTCCGTTTTATGGGTGGCGGGAATTACGAAAACATTCAGGGGGGAGGAAGGAAAAAGTGTTTGCCCGCGTGACCTGATATGGAGAGAGTCGCACACATCAGGGGAAGGATGCGAGATTAAAAAAAAAAATGTGGTCCAGCGCACGGACGCGTCATTGGGATGCTGGTCACGGTGGCCTGTCTGTTCGTGTGTGTTTTCTCCAAATTAATTGCGGTGACCGGTATCGCAAGGAAAGAGATAGGGATGTTGGTCGAAAGCGGCGCTGTGAAATCTAGGCTCTTCTAGCGCTCGGTTGACGGTGGGAATCTGGCGGATTCAGGATTTAGCTTGTAGGGTACGCCACCATAATTCTTGTGGCATGAAACGGGCAGATTGTGAGCGAATTGATAGCTTTAATTGGCTAATACTTTGTATTGTTACGTGTCCTTGAGCACCTATAGAAAATGTTCAAAAGACGAGTAAAATCGAAAGTCCCGTCAAGTGTTAGTTTCGTCAAAAGAACGATATGTTTAAGTAAGAGAGAGAAGGTTAAGCATGGAAGAAAAGATAGATACTGAGAGGAAGGTAGAGAAGTGAATAAGTTAGACTGAGAAGGAAAGGGACGGAGAAAGATACAAACAAAAGAGCAAGAAGGTAAGAAAGCGAAAGTAGAAACAGAAGAACAAAAGGGAAAATAAGAGAGAGTTGGACAAAACGGCAAAAGAGGAAGAGAGGGAGAGTGGGAGAAAGGGAAAGTGAGAACAAAGGAGGAAGAGAGGAAGGATGATAGTGGGAGAAATATAAAATGTAGAAAAGAGGAAGATAGGAAGAAAGAGAGTGGGAACAAAACAGCAAAAGAGGAAAAAAGAGAGAGTTGGAATAAAATAACAAGATAGGAAGAAAGAGAGGGTGAGAAAAAAAGAGCAAGAGAGGAAGAAGGAGAGGGTGGGAGAAAGAGAGAGAGTGCGAACAAAAGAGCAAGAGAGGAAGAATGAAAGGGTGGGATAAAAGATATATAGAGAGAGAGCGAGAGTAGGAATAAAAGAGCAAGAGAGGAAGAAAGAGAGTGAAGAAAAAAGCAAAAGAGGAAGAAAGAGAGAGTTAGACAAAAGGGCAAAAGAGGAAGAAAGGGAGTGTGGGAGAAAGAGAGAGTGAGAACAAAGGAAGAAGGGAGGAAGGATGATAGTGGGAGAAATATAAAATCGAGAAAAGAGGAACAAAGAGAGTGGGGACAAAAGAACAAAAGAGGAAGAAAGAGAGTGAGAAGAAAAGGGCAAAAGAGGAAGAAAGAGAGAGTTGGAATAAAATAACAAGACAGGAAGAAAGAGAGGGTGAGAACAAAAGAGCAAGAGAGGAAGGAAGAAAGGGTGGGAGGAGAGAGAGAGAGAGAGGGAGAGAGAGAGAAAGTAGGAATAGAAAGAGCAAGAGAGGAAGAAAGAGAGTGGGAAAAGTGAGAGGAAGAAGAAAAGAGTGGAAGAAAGATGAAGAAAGAGAGAGAGGAAATAAGAAATAATAATGAGAGAGAGGAGGTGAGAAATAAACATGCGAATCAAAAAGAAAGAAAGAGAGAAGGGAACAAGAAGAGAAAGAAAGAATCGATATGGAGAGAAAATGGTTGGGAATTGATAGATTTCAGCGAGGTAGGCAATGCATACCATTAACTTACTGTACACTGCTCGTCTGTGTAGAGGCAATGAGAGCAAATTCTTTTTGCCTTGTTGAACGTGAATGCGAATACAAGTTCACCATAAATAAGAGCCACTTCTTGCTGACGAGATGATATTAAAAATAAGACCCGCTGACACTTGAAGGATCCGCATTTAATGTCTGGTAAAGTAGCAGCATTTCGGGAAGATTGAAGGCCCTCCTCTTTTGTCGTACTCGAGGGCCACTTAAAGCTGGAAAAAAGCCTCTCCTGAAGCATATCAGATTAAGAAGCCACTTACAGTCTCCCAGGCGGAAAGAACGCTGATCCCACAAGGGAAGAAATTAGACCGCCTTGTTTCTCGTTCGGCGGCCAGCAATAATTCACATGCTATAGAGGCAGACGAAGAGAAACGAAAAAAAAATGTAAAATTGTTGTACAATCTGAACTGTAAGTTTTCATGTAAGGAAATCTATCTATCTTATTAATTGTACCACACTGGGATATCAACATCAATGCAAATTCATGCTTTTTCACCAATTTTGTACACAATGGTGATATTAAGACCTTTAGCAAAATTAAGTCTGTTTCATGATCAGGCAAGTTAATCGGAACTGGATTCAAATACAGTTAAACGTAGGCAATAGGTGTCTACCGGGAATCGAACCCGGAGTATTTTGATTATAGGGCAACTGTGCGATATGGGAGGCAGAAAGCTGTAATAAATGTTTAAGAAAACGCTCCCTTCACGTTCTCTCGGTACTGACTGTTTAAACCTTTTGAAAGTCGAAACCTGTAATAGGAACTGTTACACAACCGCAATGATTGATTGATTTGCTTTATTTCACTTCGCTTTTGTGCCACTTTTGGCGAACTTGCGAAGATGGGGATGAGTGATGATATGATGAAATTGATGAATGGACGATCACAAACATCCATGTCCTGGCCGGGATTCGAACCCGGGACCCCTGGCGTCTTAACGTAATGTGCTAACCACTCCACCACGGGGACTGGCAGACTCGCAACGAAAGTATCAAATTACAAAATAACACTTTGCGTACAATATGCTATATTCATTTGTATTTTACGTCACTTTTCTACCTTCTTAGGCGAATCGTCACGATGAGGATGATGATTAGATGACACTTTGCGAGACCTTCACAAATTTTAAATTAGAGAGAAAAATTCCCTTCATGAGCCAATATCTTGAGCTTAGGATGGTCTTGTGAAATATGGTGCTGAGGGGGAGGATAGGGGATGAGGGGCGTTACTGGGTGGCCTACCACCCACCACTCACAGTTTTCGACAAGCCTGGCGAAAGAACCACCTATATATTTTTTGTGACACTGTCAACACATTTTTTCGGGACCTGGCAACTCTGCAGGTCACACTTACTCTTCGTTCTTGTCACCAAGTTCTATAGCGTCTCTCTACTCCTGAAGATGTGACATACCATCACGAAAATTTGAAGTTTTTCTGCGTCCGGTGAGTGTTTCCTCTCTCCTCTTTCACTTTATATATATATATATACATACATACTTGTATTTAAAACAATACATTTTTAAGACAAGTAATGTGCTTTGTCTCTTTCCGTAACATGCAAATATAAATTTAAAAAGTTGAAGATTGAGCGAATCGGAAGGATCCTTCCAGCCCCCCCCCCTTCGGCACCGTTACTTCCTTCCGCAGCCTCTGGGTGAGTCAATGAAATGGAATGAGGAACAAACTGAAAGGAACCTCAGTATCTAGCGCGAATCGAATACAGGCCCCTCTGGCGTGATAGTGTGCTGTTTAATTTGTCAATGATCCTTCGTACGAAACGCATTGATTCTTCTGGTTCCAGAATTTGCAGGTTCGTTATAGATACCAATCTTCAACTGTAAGTTTAAATATAGATGTCACTTCTTCCAAATATATGGAACTTTTCCATGTAATATTTCAATGTTTACAATTTCTAAGTTTTGAGTGAAGCAAAGCTGGTCTAATTCACTTGGAATATGCCTTTAGTAATAATATTCTCGTGCATATAAATTCGTTATTGCGTCGGAAACCTTTTTCAAGACAAAGATTTATATTCCTTCTACATTTAAGAATTTAAATAACACAGTGTCACGCATAATTAAATTTGCTGCATGTGCAACTCGAAACTGCCTTTACTATGAGATTCTTGAACTAACTGATCAATTATACAGGGTGTTTCAATAAAAGGGTAACAACATGGCGTGTTTTGAATTCTTTCAGTTACTTTTTTATTGAAACACACTGTATTTGTTTAAGTTGTATGTTTATTTGTATCCGCAATAGTTTCTCGATAATTTATATTGTTCGACTATTTGGATATTAGAACTAATGATTTGGATTTATAACCCATTCGATCATCTATTGTGGCATAAAATAGTATTATTTTATTATACTAAATGTTTATTGTGTAGCTTTATGTGACGATTGTTGATATTTAATTGTTTGTTATCTACTGCTATATCGTAGTCATATTGTACTAGATACAGCCTTCAGCCGATTAGATTACATCTAATGGTTACTGCGTTATCGATGGATAGCTGTTGAGATCAATTGTCGCCTAAAAGAGACAAATGGATACCAATACAAAATTTCTATGTAGTTCTTTCAAGTCTGCAAATTTCATATTTAGATATTTTCTTAAATTTTGATCTATTGTTCTACGCCTGTTACTGTCCTTTACTCACCCAAAATGGTGTAATTTCTTTTGCATTCAATCAATAAAGGACAGTATTATAGTTCATGTTGTTATACAGTTTCAAATGCATATCTTTTTCTTTCTATTCATTGGCGTAACTTGGCGGGGACAAGGGGGGCTATTTGCCCCTCCCACATCAGGTTGATTAAAATGTACAAGCCTGAGGAGCAAAGTAATAAAGAGTAATATTTGTGATTTCGCAAACGTCACAGTTATTTAGAAAATAATCCTGGACGCTATTTTTATGAACTGGAAAACTTTTCGAGTCTCTTCCCCCAAAAGTTAAGTCCCAGGTTTGATTCTTCCCCCTTAAAATTAGGCCCCAAGTCACGCCTATGTTTCTATTTCATTATTTGGTGTTACCTCGAGGTTTTATCGCGACGATGATGTTGGATGATGATCTTCTGAAATGGATGATACGACAAACAAAACGGTACAGGAATGCTTATACCAGGGTTCGAACCGGGGACCTCCTGCTTCGTAGCCGGTTAGCATATTTTCCATGCCATTGCAATTGAATTATAAGAAAATCACTCACAGAGGAGTTGAAATTGCCCAACGATTTGGGTTAACAGGGATGTAAACCTGTTAGAAATGGCTTACACTTTCTTCAGGAGGGAGGAAGGTCGTGCGAAAGAACTTGAGGAATGTGCGTCTTTCTTTGTCTCCGGCCGAGGGCGTCGGGTATTCAATTCCTGCGTGTCCGATGACATCCCGACACTTGCGAATTACACGTCCTCCGCCGTGGAGCTGGGGTGAAAGGGGAGAAAGAGGATAAAACGGAGGGAGACGAACAACGCAAGCAGACGTCGGAAGCCGGATGAAGGGTTGAAACGGGGGAAGGTCTCTCCAACAAGCATCAGCTGATCCTGCGCGAAGCTCACCCGAATGGCAACGAAATACGAGCAGCAATAAAAGCCTGTAATGTCGAAATAAAAATTCCAATACAGGGAGAGGAATGGAATTTATATTTACGACTCGATCCAGAAGCTCGCCTCATCCATCTTGTATTCGGGGTGATCTCTCCTTATCCCCCCGACTCTCCCGTGGGCCTCTCCGGGAAGCTCCCTGTTCCTCATTCATTTATTCCGGGTTCCGTTCGTCAAAAATCATAGCGTTCGGAGGATTTTTTTTATGTACGCGTCGCGAATTGCTCAGTTTGATTCAATCCTTTGCATTAATCCCGTGGAATTTCCGATAGAGGCTTAGCTTAACGAAGCATAGAGATATGGTAGAGAAGTAATCAGGATGTGATGGGAACGACATGGTTTGCAAACGTTTTAAACTGTTAATATTACTTAAAGAGGAATACGTGGATGATCTTGAAGGTAGGTGCTGCTACAGTGCAAGAAATATTCTTTTATCTCTACACACAGCAAAGAAAATTCATCTACTGATACAACTGTGCGTGTAATTGTTGTTTATTGGTTCGTTGATCGAAGCTTCTGATACGAATACATCACATGAAAATGTCTCGATAAGAGAAAATCGCTGGAATGCATTTTGTACTTGATTCCAACTGTAATGTCCAATCCTCTTGGTGAAGTGGTTAGTATAGCGCGCTGGTACTCTGGTTCGAATCCTGACTTGAGCATGGGAGTTCTTTCTTAGTGCCCCGTAATTAACTTTCCCTAATCAGCATTCATCTCCACATTGTGTAATTTTTGTTTTGAGTTCAAATTTATGCAGAGATTTTCTCATTCGGACTAGGCCCATAATTTGTTTTTAAGCCCAATTTTTTGCATAGATAGACTAATCGGGACTGAACCTACAGTTTAAAGTGGAATCCGGGGTATCGAACCCAGGACCCCTTCATTACAAAGCGAAGACGTAACTGCGCACGCCAGCCAGCCAGTTTGACATCGATGAAGAGAGAGATAGAAGGAGAGTGAGAGAGAAAGTTGAAAGGGATGATAGGAGAAAAGAAATAACATGTTTTGATAGAGAAAGCTAAGTCGGCATAGAGAATATCAGGCTTATTTTGCACAGCATGTCATTCATTAAAAAAAATGGATGGAAAGTACCGTGAAACAGGAAAACTGCCGACAGAAACTGGTGTGCTTTTGTTTCTAAGAGCATTAATTATACCGAGGTTTTATGATACTTTTCATTTCAAGTGAGTTCAATACACGCCAATTATATGACGTGCGTTCTGAGAGAAAACATCGTTACGTAGAAATGTTAGCGAAAAATGCAGGCTCGACCTCGACCTCGGCATAAAAAACAACATCAAGTTCATATGCGTATGTATTGCATAAAAGGTACAGTTGTTCGGATTGTATTCCTTGGATTAAGTGATACGATGTGAAAACATGTAATTCTGTCTTGGTCCTGTCATTTTTACCCACAAATTTTGAGTTAACGCGTTATTCTTCTGGAGTATTTAATAACTGAACCTTATTTCTTATTTCTGTTTTGGACTAATGAAATAATAATCTTCTTGATATTTTTTTACAAATTAAAATGATGGATGCCAAAATCTAAGACGGAGATGAGGGTTAGAGACATGCAAATTTCGTTTTTGACGAAAACAAGAAATATGAAATAACATGCTGTAATGTTCATTTTTCATGTTTTTGAAAGGTGTGAGGCGCATTTTTCTACCCTGTTTTGTCACGATATACTCTTAAACACGAAATTTACCGTTTATATACCGACACGACACTTTCTGAAGACTGAAGTATCCTGTGAGTTATGCAATTCACGGAAAATTGATTAATTCTGCTGTAAATATTTGAGAAGCATAAATGGACCCCTTTACACAGGAATAAACTTAATACTCTGGTAACTACATAGATGTGCTATTAGAAGGGATAAGTTTATTTTGCAGTTTTTAAATCAAATTTAGGATTATATTCACAATTTTAAAACCAAAATGTCATTTTATATAGCACTTTTGATGGGATTATTCACCGCTATAACACCGAAATTTTATTTTATTTACCGCTTTTGAACCAGAAATCGACTCTGTTTTTGACCGAAATTTTGCTTTTTTATTTACCAAAAATATGTGCCTCTAATGAGGGTGTAGATTGACCGATTTGACTTCGATGCCTCACGAAGAACGATCCATTTTATTTTTAGAATTCAGATGCTTCCAGAAGATACCCATGCATATACAGTGACCAGTAACCTTGAGAAAGAGTCATTGCGCTGACGTCATTGGATTTCACGGACGCGTCATTCTAAATGTATCCATGGGCGTCCGGAAGGGGGGGCAAGGGGGGGCAAGGGGGGGCCGTGGCCCCCCCCTGGAAAATGAAAGTCAACCAAAAATTACATATTTCACACACATAATTTAATTTCAGCCACAATAATGTGTGTTACTTATTGCACGAACATGATAAATTCAAATTTAAGCAATGTTTTTTTGAAGGATGAACACTATTATTGGGGAAAATATGCCATGTTGGCCCCCCCCCTGGAAAAAAATACCTTCCTTGCCCCTCCCTGGAAAAAATCCTGTGGACGCCCATGAATGTATCTACCCTTTTGGCGTGTGGCGTGAAGGGAGCAGAGTTAGTCTATCGATATTTGAATAAAGGCAACAGGAAGACGCCGTTAAGATTTGCAGACACAGAACGAGAGATTGATTTCTTCATAACGTTTATTAATAATCCTTAAATGCCGGCTGAGGAATTTCTATTGATATTCTCTCCCCACTTCCGACTTGTCGCGTTCTTTATTAATATCTCACTGCGACGTCTTCTGAGACTTGCTCACCTCTAAATACCTTCCTCCCACCCTCACCGGGCCCAATAATTAAGTAGGCGGCTGCTTGCCGCGGTAGGAGCTCATATTCATTTCATAATTACCGCGGGATTGCGGTTTCCTGTAACTTGTCAGCACGGAGATTGAGGATATCGATTAACGATAAATCAAGATCTTGTCCCCCTTCCCACGCGAAGGGGGAGGGAGGGGGGGCCTTCTCCCGTCTCCCTTTTGTGATATCCTTCACCCAAGTCAGATTTTACTCCCTTCGCTCCTGAGGGATCTCTCCTGGAACCCTGATGGGCCTGTCTTCTGTGCCTCATCTGGCAACGGGAGCCGCTCTTTTTCTCGCATCTTCCTTCATCCGCCCTCTTTCTTCCCTAACTTCTTCTTGTCTCCTCTGAGCCGTTCTCGTTGACGCCTCAAGGGAGGAAATGCGTTCGGTTTACCAAAGATATAGAAAGGGTAGGGAAGAGAGGGAGAGAGAAAAAAAAGAACTATGGCGACTCGGACGGATAACGGTGGCATCGGTGCTTCTCATTGAAAACGATCCATTCCTCTGGGAGTCGAAGAGGGGGAGGCGTGAAAGAGAGGAACGCCTTTGGATGCAAGCGCGTCAAAGTACCCGAGCGCTTTCGGGCTCAGGGAATGTCTTCTCAATCAGCAAATCCCGCCGGAGTACGACGCCGGGATGTCGAAGTCGGGGGAGCTAAATCCCACCCTAACGCCTCCGCTCCCTCTCGGAACATCAATTTCCTTAGCCACATTTGATGCCGAGAAGCCTCGTAGCTTGAGAGATCCGTAAGTCTTTAAGTGGCGTTGACACTGTAATGGCTGTGTATCGCGGAGCCCTTTGGGGAATTGCTAACCCAGTTAGGTGTCGAATGGGGGACTAGGCTCTGATACAGGAACGGGATTCCCTGCACCATCCTCCAGAGTGTCGAAAACAGCATTAAAAATTAATTCCTAAAGCTGGATACAAAAGGGATGTTGAGTTAGTATCAGTTCTTATCAGTGACCGTAAGATGGCGCTGCATGTTACTATACTAAATCTTGTAGCCAGAATAATCAACTTTCACTAACAAAAATTGTGACTCACACTTATAATCCATTCTTTTACATTCTTTATGTAGTATTTGCAGATATTAAAATAACATCCGTAATATACGATAACTAAGTAAGTGTCTGACTTTCCTAAAGACGGAAATGAGTTACCACAGTAAATAAGCACATACACATTTAGTGTGGACACAAGAGAAGCAATTTTTAATGTACTCTATTAATAGCAGTTTTCTTTCAAACAATACTTGAAATATAATAATTTCCAGTTAAAAACATAAACATACAAATAAGATGTCTGTTTTAGAAGAAACTGACATCACAGATTCCATTCTGATTACACTCCACAGTCCTTGCAGAGCGGTTCGCTGATATAGGGTGCTTTGCATAGAAACTTATTTATTGGTATTTTATATACCAACTTTAGTGAAATGATGTGCAAAAGTAAAAACGCACGTTGAATGAGGAATACCTATAATAATATTCCACTACGGCTCTTTAAAATAGTGAAATTCCTAAAAAATGTCATCTGGGTCAAATTGACTCTTGGTACTCGAAGGATTTAAGTATACATCCATAAATATACATTTTATGATATCGAAAAATGCTAGTTTGTAGGAACTAGTGGAACGCATATATTAGGGCTTGTGACGGTCCTGTGAATCCGCACAATATAATTATATGTTTATTGAAATTATTAATTTCATATTATAAAAAACACTTTATATTAACGTTTAAAAAATGTATAATTATTACTTTGTACAACGTTAATTATGTTTTATGTTATTTATTGCACTATACGCTGTATAAACGAGATATTTGGAATTCTAACGTTCCTATAGCAACAAGAATCAATAGTCATTATGTAGTAGTGTGTCTGACAAAATTGGAAATATAGGTAATAGTGAACTGCATATTGCTCAGTTATTTCACTAATATATAGACCCATAGAAGTTGTATCTTCACCTTCGCGTTTTAGTTTCAAATATTTATAAACGAATTGTAATCGTTTGACTTGTGAACGTCACAGTATAATTGGTGGTCCAGTATTGTGCAACGTTTTCAGCACGATCTTGAGTGATGTGTTTTGCGTGTTAACTTACACCATTGTTCTCGTGAATCTAGTTTGTACATACATTTATATTATGTACGCATCAAGTAATCCTTATAATCTGAGATCCAAAACAAGTCTTACAGCTAGATCTATCAATTGTGGTGATGAACCTGATGAATCACAAAATAAGAATGGTGCCATGAATATGGTGAAGTGCTGCAAAGATCCCGATAAGGAAAGGTTGGTAGCTTGTGGAAATTGTGGCCATTGGTATCATTTACAATGTTTGGGTTTGTCCGATAAGCATTGGGAGTTATACCAGTTAAATGAAAATTATTTCTGTAAAGATTGTGATCCATCTTATGATCCGTTCAGTATTGAATCTTTCGTGCAATGGAAAAGAAGTCAAGAAAATGTTCAAGAACTTGACATTCGTCCTTCTGTGTTGGCAGAGACGTCAATGGGGCAAAGTAATGTTCCTTTTCAAATGTTTGATCTACTTGCAGAGTTAAGGAAAATCAGCGAGTCACAACAGGTGGAATTTACAAAAATTAGGGAAACTCAAGATTCTATGAGGCAAACTCAAGATTCTATGAGGCAAACTCAAGAGTCTCAACAGCTTGAGTTTACAAAAATGAGGCAAAATCAAGATTCTATGAGGCAAACTCAAGAGTCTCAACAGCTTGAGTTTACAAAAATCAGGGAATCTCAACAGGAAATTCAAACTTCACAGCAACTACTCAAGCTTGACTTCCACGAATTGAGTACATCATTACGAAAGGAATTAGCTGAAGTTGCCGAGTCCTGCAAATTAGCAACACGTTCATTACATCAGGAAATGGAAAGAGAAGTGCAAGGACTAACAGAGAAAATCGAGGAAGTCAACACTACTTGTACAGAGAATTCTGATAAACTTTCTGGATTGAATGATCAGATTACAGAATGCCAGAACAATGTTTCAGGGTTGTCTCGGCAAGATCAAAGACTTGAAGCCGTTGTGAGCAAGGACGAAATAACTAAGCGCGTGGAAGCATGTGAGGAAAATATTACTAAGTTAAGATCTAATATTTCGACTAATGTTGAATCAAGTAATCCTGTACAAGTTTACAGTTCTCATGTGAATAGTAACTGTCAACCTGGTATTCCTGCACGGAACCTAACCTCTCCTAAATCATCTGATTCTTCAGCGTGTGATGTTTCTGATGATGAACACAATCGCATTGCTTCAGAAAGACACAAACGTTCTAGAAATAATCGAGTGAGAACCAGTAATACTAACAAGTTATGTCAATCAACCCGTTATTTATATTCTGATGGTTCTGGTCAGGAAAGAAAGAGGCAAGTAAACCAAAAGTCAGCAAATCCGCAGAATCATCGATGTGATTATCCTGACAATTGTATGCGTTCGCTTACTCAAGAACCTCGACGGTTGGTAAGATTGAATGAACTTACTGTTCTTCCTAAATATTCTGGAGATCCTGAAAAATCAAGCCCACGTAAGTTTATTAAAACTTTAACGTCCTACTTAGACTTACTACAAGTTCCTGACATGCAAAGGCTTGAATGTATTACTAATTGTTTTCAAGGACCTGCAGAAGGTTGGTATAATACTCATGTCGATTCGTTTACATCATGCAAACAGTTTGTTGACGAATTTCTGAATCACTACACGTCTTATTCGTTAACTCAGGCTCAATTGTCTGAACTTAGAAGTCGTAAATATGATCCTAAATCGACGAGTAGTATGGAAGTTTTTGCTATTCGTAGGCATTCAGCATATTATAATTTAGTTGATCGTCCGAATGATGCAGAAGTTATTGATATTTTAATCAATCAGTTGCCCACATCTATTGCACAAACAATATTAGCTGCTAGATTAGTTAAAATGGATGATGTAATTGCGTTACTAAAGAGGTTGGATTTAGTGAATTCAAGATCAAACAAGAGTTTTAATGTTCATGATAATGTACGTGAAAAAAATTTCCGACATGATGGGAATAATTCTAAAAGTTTTACCGACAATAATAGTGCAAGGACAAAACTGAGAGTTCAAAGTGTTGCTAAAAGTTCATCGTTTGTGAACGATGATGAACCTAATGGAAATCAAGGTTCAAGACGTAACGTAAGACCTAATGATAGTGTTCATTTTGTTTCTTCTAGCGATGAAAATAAAAGAATTAAGATTCCACGTACAGATGTTCCGTTTGTTGCTGAAAACCAACAATCAAACTCCAGCCAGAAGACGATGATATTTAATAGAAATAATAATTTTGGGAAACCTAACCTAACTTACAGACCATATAATCGTTACAGACGTAATGGTGCAGGAACTCAAAATTTCCGGCAAAATAGAAGTCCACAAAGCTCACGATACTTCAACAATAATGGTAGATTTATGAGCAACAGTTTCAATGCCAGAAACGAGCAAGAACAACAGCAATTTACACTGCGTCCTAACTCTCAGTTCTCTAACAATAATTTCCACTCATTCCAACCATGCAGTGTATGTGCCAATTGCGGATATTCGTCTTCTCAGTTGTCAACGGGAAACAGTTGCAATGCAACTGCAGTGGCGAATACTCCATTAAATGAAAATGCTCCATCTTTCGATCCAAGAGAAACTTCTTGTAAACAGTTCATTTCTTCTGCCCCTGAAGCAACATTAAACGAACGTCGCGGGTGAACGTGGACCAATTTGCTCGCACCAACATAATGGAGGGTCCGTCTAAATCATATCGTAGTAATAATATAGGCACAACTTGTCAGTATGCTGTATTAAGTAATTCCGTTTTATCTGAAGTTGATCATTGTTATCCACTTTCAATATTTTTTCAATTAGATTGGTACGAAGATGAACCTACTTGGATTTTAAATGATACTGGTATACCTACTCCTATTACTGATCAACCTTTGATCACAGGAACAGTTTGCGGTATTACCATACAGTGTGTCATCGACAGTGGAAGCCAGTGTAATTTAGTCAGTTATGAATTATGGTGCAGTATAAAATCAATTATTCCGAGTGCCAAACTGGATACAGTGGATCAACTTAAGTTATTGCCGTTTGCAGGACATCAGAAGTTTCGTGTTGCTGGTCGAAAGATTATAAGTATTTCAATGAACTCGGAAGTTTTTTCTTTGGAGATGTTTGTATTGAAGCAACTGCATGCTGAATTAATTCTCGGAATACCATTTTTAAGGCAATACAACGCTGTACTCGATTTTAGAAGAAATGAAATTAGTTTGATGGCGTCTACTGGTTCCGAATTGGTTCAGCCATTAAATTCTAGCAAAAGCACAACTGATAGGGATTGCTGCCACATGCAGGAAGTTACTATAGTGAAAGAAGTAGAAAATTTACTTGTCGTTTCTCTAGATCAGATCACAACGAAGGTGCGGTCGTGTGAATCACTCAACACGGAGCAGCAGTCTCAGCTTGAGAATATAATAATAGAATATCATAGTTTGTTTTCTGATCGACCCGATCTGCATTCGTAGAACCTTATCAAATTGAACTAGACACAAAGGAACCAATTAAGGCACCTATATATCCAGTACCGTTCGCCAAAAGAGCAGCGTTAGAAAAGGAACTAGAAAAATGGAAAGCCTGGGGAATAATTAGAGAGATGTCTTCGCCTTATTTAAACCCAGTACATATCGTCCCAAAATCTAATGGTGAGTGGCGTCCAGTGGTGGATTTTCGTCGCCTAAACCAACATGTAATTTCACCACTTACCCATGTTGAACCGATAAACGAGCTACTTCAACATTTTAAGGGTGCAAGATATTTTTCTTCGATTGATCTCTCCTGTGGATATTTTCAAATACCACTTACGCCCGACTCATATAAGTACACAGCTTTTTCGTATCGAGGACGACAGCACGTGTTTTGTTACTTGCCATTTGGTATAAAATCAGCTGTTTCTGTTTTGTTGAAAGAATGAATAAGGTGTTTGGACCAGAGACTCATTCATTTCTGATGATATATGTGGATGACATTTTAATATTTAGCCCAACAATAGAGAAACATTTTGAACATCTTGATTATGTTCTACAGACATTGCAGAAGACGAACATGTCCATAAAATTTGCCAAATGCAAATGTTTCCAAACGGAAATTAAGTTTTTGGGTCATGTGATGTCTGGTTCCGAGATTAAGGTCGATCATGATAAAGACTCAGCTATTCTACAGTTTCCTGTTCCTCAAAACAAAAAGTCACTTCGCAAATTTTTAGGACTGGCAAATTGGAGGAATCGTTTTATACAGGGATTTTCAGATATCGCTAGTCCATTATATCATCTTTTACGCAAGAATGTGCCATTTTATTGGACACCTCAGTGTCAAGAAGCTTTCTTGTTATTAAAGAATGCTCTAATTTCAGCACCAGCATTGAGTCAACCCGACTTTGAGTTGAGCTTTTGTGTTTCTGTTGATGCAAGCCAGAAAGGATTGGGTTGTGTACTTTGGCAAGTTGATAATGATGAAATTCGTGTCATCCAATATGGCAGTCGTGCTCTTAGAGGAGCAGAGATTACATATAGTACACACGAATTGGAATGTTTAGCTATATTATTTGCTCTGGAGAAATTTGCTATATATCTTAAAGGAACTGATTTCAACTTATATTCAGATCATAAGTCGTTATCTTGGCTTAAAACTGCACAATCACTTAATTCTCGTCTTACGAGATGGGCTCTCAAACTGCAGTGTTTTGATTTCACGTTATATCATGTCCCAGGAGTTTCGAATAATATTGCTGATACGTTGAGCAGATTTCCGCCTTGTACTACTTATTCTGCACTTGATGATAAATTATATATCAATCAAGTAATTGTGGAAGATTCACAAGATGATACTTCGTCTATTTGGTTAAAAGCTCAACGAGCAGATGAAAAATGCAATAATGTAATTTCTCACCTGGAAGATAGTACAACTGATAAAAACTTTTCAAAGTATCTTCTTCACAAGAAAATGCTTTTTTATAAACCCAATTCAGATGAAATTTGTAAACTTGTAGTGCCACGTGAGCTTATACCTTTGGTATTACACAAAATGCATGATTTAAATGGACATTTTGGTTATCAGAAGATTTTAGCAGCTTGTAGAAGGGCATATTTTTGGCCGTACATGAGAAAATCAATTAGAAATTACCTGAAAGATTGCTTAGAATGTGCACGAACAAAGATTGTAGGTCGGCCGTTGCGTAGAGATGAATATCACGTCGTTTCTCACCAACCTCACGATTTCCTCTCTATTGATTTAATCGGAAAATTACCAAGATCACGTACATATGAATATCTCCTCACAATTGTAGACGTTATGTCAAAGTTTGTTATGATTTACCCGTTAAGAAAAGAGACTGCCAGGGAAATTATCAATCGTTTTGAAGAACCATATTTTAAACATTACCCTGTATGTAATGTATTATTATCAGATTGTGGAAGCCAATTTACATCAAATGAGTGGAAAGCCTACATGGATTCAAGGAAAATTAAGCATATTACTACCACTACATACAATCCGAAATCTAATCCTATTGAGAGGTACAATAAGGAGATTGATAGATTACTGCGATTATTCTGCAATGATAATCACACCAGTTGGTATCCAAGAATAAATTCTATTATTCAGTTATTAAATCATTCATGCTCTGCAGTTACCGGATTATCTCCTAGTGAACTTTTCTTACATGAAGATATGAGGGACTCAATATTTGAAGAAATCAGCTGGCCAGAACAAATTAAATCTTTGCCATGGAAACGCAAATTGTTTTTAGCAGAAATCAGGACTAGACAATCTAGAAGAAGTAGGAAGATTAAGAATGCATTGAACTCGATCAAACTTCAAACAGGAGATTTGGTTATGATAAAAAATAGGCAAGTTAGTTCCAAAATTAACAGCCAGATTCATAAATTGTTCAACTTGTATATTGGGCCATTTCTTGTCAAGGAAATTAAGGACAATAATGCAATTCTTTACACAATGAACCAGCAATATTATGACAAGGTGAACTTTTCAAATCTTCGAGTGTTTAACTGTTCGGAAGAAAAGAGGAATCAACTCTTGTCTGAGAATTAAATTTATGAGAGTAGATACTTGAAAAATGAAACCATTCTGTTTATTATTTTGTACAATTGAATGTTGTATTATGTTCTGATTTGTTATTACCAGTTAGGCACAAATCTGTTTATGTGCACGTTGTTGTCGAATGTCAGATAATTTTGTCCATTTGTAACTTTGTTGTAGTTATGTTGATACACATCTGACTGATTTATAAATGAAAACTCCTCCTCGTTGTTTCGTATTTTTCATTTTCCCGGAGGAGGGGAATGTTGTTACGGTCCTGTGAATCCGCACAATATAATTATATGTTTATTGAAATTATTAATTTCATATTATAAAAAACACTTTATATTAACGTTTAAAAAAATGTATAATTATTACTTTGTACAACGTTAATTATGTTTTATGTTATTCATTGCACTATACGCTGTATAAACGAGATATTTGGAATTCTAACGTTCCTATAGCAGCAAGAATCAATAGTCATTATGTAGTAGTGTGTCTGACATAATTGGAAATATAGGTAATAGTGAACTGCATATTGCTCAGTTATTTCACTAATATATAGACCCATAGAAGTTGTATCTTCGCCTTCGCGTTTTAGTTTCAAATATTTATGAACGAATTGTAATCGTTTGACTTGTGAACGTCACAGGCTGCACCAATTTTCATTAACGTTGTGAGATATTCTTGGCCTCAGTTGGTTGTGCGGTATTCTAAATTGTATCTAAAATCTATCAAAAGATAGTTGCCTTGTTCATTGCCATTGTTGCTCAACAAAGACAGGATGTTGCTGTGGTTTATTAGTGACTATCTATTTTGAAGTACAGTATGTACTGAACAAAACCTACTGCATGTAGAGAAAAAAGTTCAAAGACAGCAGAACTAATCACATATCATTGCATTTATCTATCTTCTCTTTTATTATTTTCACTCCAAAGGAGCAGCTACATACGCCTTGGTATTTTGTTTCTTGCCATAGGTACTACTTTTTTTCTCGTAGATACTTTATCGCTCCAAAACCTGAATTGTTTTTTTCATTACAGGAATGGAATTTTCGAATCAGGGAAACGAAATTAAAATTGAAATTTCAATTGATAAGTTTCGATGCCCTCTGTTGCTCACCTTCCACATTTAATGATCAACATATTCAACTCTTGAAATATAAACGTGTTTGGTACGTTTCTAGGACAAGGACACTTGTATTAGTTGACCTACATATTGAAAATGTACATAAAGTGACAAGGGAGAAGTATTTTCTTCCATCATGTGTATGAAAACAGTTGTTGCCGAAGAACGTAACCACATATCTTTTCGGCAAGAGATTAGTGTAAATGCTTGCAATTGTATTTGTATTTCCGGAGGTGAGAGAATCTAAGTATGGTGACTAGAGGTAAATACACCAGTACAGCTAAATGTAACAACCTTGCACTGCCTTAAGCAAAATCTAATCGAGTGCGGGTCAAGCATTATATGTAACCTCGAATGTCCCATTTCACTGAAGGTAAGAATTCTACTGTAGCACGTAGACTTTACTCTTTCGTAATATTTTACGTGATTGTATCCCGTACTTGATGTCCATTTAAGAGGGCGTATTGTACTTAATTTTTACCTCCCGTATTTCAGTTATGAAACCGAGTGCGGTACAAGTTAATATACCAAGTATGGTGTAATTACCCGTATTCATTTATATTGAATAAATATGTTTCAAAAATAAGTTTTCAACTACACACTATTATTTTAAAATGCATCGAAAAGTAGAAAATTAATTCATTCATCCTAGTTGTTCCAATTAATGACTTTGGATTATTGTGGTCTTCAATTTTTGAAATTGTTCTCTTCTACATTTCTACATTTTCTTTTATGGCAACTTTTTTATCGTATAACTTTCACTTTTTAATTTCGTATCTTACCTTGGTTACGCAATTTGATAATAATATTTTCATTTAATATACGAGGGCTATTTATTTTCAACCTCCGATGGTGCCGCCAGGTGGCCCGTGAAGCGCTAGGAAGCGGGGTGTCATGCAGCGTGATTGGCGCCCGCCCTGCCACTACCACCACCACTGCCAAGGGCAACGCTTCAGTTGAAGCTGAGCGACGGGCGCGTAGAGATGTCTGCTACAATCGACTCGCTGCCAAGTGCGAGGTGCGTAGTGTGATACGATTTCTACAGGCAGAGGGGCACAATGCAGCGCAAATTCATCGTCGAATGAGCTGTCTTCGGGCATTGTCTTGCTTCATGATAATGCCCGACCGCATGTTGCTGCATCAACGCAAGATCTTCTTCAACGAATCCACTGGGAAGTGTTTGATCACCCTCCCTACACCCAGACCTGGCGCCGAGTGACTTCCCACCTTTTTCCGCCGATGAAGAAGTGATTGGGAGGACGGTGCTTCCACACCAATGCGGAACTTCGGCAGACCTGGCTCAACAGACAGGTGGCACCTTCTTTTGCTTGCAAAGGGTACTGGAAAGCTGGTGCATCGGTACGATAAATGTCTGAATCTTCTTGGTGATTACGTTGAAAAGTATATTATACGTGTATGTAACTTTTGTCAATAAACCTACTTTGCTATTCACTGTGGTTATGATGTCATGCTCTATCGCAGGTTGAAAAAATAGCCCTCGTACATATTGTTAGTATTCCAGTTTTCAGTACTATTCTAACCCTAAGCAAATAATATGTTCACTGTTGTAGTACAAATATACCTGCATTTCAACAAGCTTTCACCACATCTGTCGCATCTACTTGGGGTGTAAGGGGTGACCGTTTCTCAAGACACCTCAATGTCAACCTCACTTCCACATAGTGAACCCTGGACTGCAATTTGCAGACTAACGAGGCTCTGGCATCTGGACCCAAGGCCAGTATGTGTGACTTGTGTTATGTGTTGTCCATGTGTGTTTGTGATTGTCCCTTCATCCATTTAATCTTATCGGCAATTTCAGTACAGTTATTAGGTTTATGCACATGCAAACATTATCTAGGTGACGTCATGGCTACAGCCGGATTGCGCACACTTTTCCGGTATTATCAGTGGTATCTGATAAGCCGTTGACAAGCTGTCACAATATACAGGATTGCGCAATTAAAAATGAGGCGATGTTGTCAGATGTAAAATGTTCTCACTTCTGTTGTGTGTTTGTGTGTGTGTGTGGACTTAACATGTGTTTTTGCTGGTAGGGTAGCATTAGATAGGCATAGACGATGAACCTGATTAGTGGACTAGAATGTAATGGTCGGTGTATCTCCGTATTTACACCGAAGGTCACGAGCTTCGATTGACAGAAGTGTTTGTTGTGCAGTCATTGCCCTAACCTAACCTAACTTTTGAGTTTGAGTAAATTGGTATGAAAATTGTATCTTGAAAACATCAATAGTGACTTACTGTATTATGTAAATTGGTATGAAAATTGTATCTTGACTTGTTACATTTACTGGTCAAATTATATTTTTTTATTTAATCCTTAAGAGATTTACTATTTTATTTCTAATCTCTCTCTCTCTCTCTTCTTGTCTTCTTGTCTAAAGAAAAACACAGTTTTGCGCACAAACTTTAAAGCTATCAAAGTGGCAACGTTCGATCAAAATCTGTGCGCAAAACAGGTCAGTGAGATTTGTGCGCAATTCTGGATGTAAAGCGTGCGCAATTCGGTTGCGGTGGACGTCATTGGTGGAACAAAAGTTTTGTAATGCACCAAACAGTAATTGAAATACTTAATTCAGATTATCAACTCCTCTTAATCGAGGAAATTACGCAAATATACAGCTACGATGGAAACTGAGTCAAACTTGTTAGCGTAAACGGAAATTCTAGAAGCTAGGAATCAGACATTTTAAAGTTCCAAGAGGCAGAACATGCCTGCCAAAAGCAAATAATAAATATTGTAACACACGACTGGATAGCAACAGCATGCAACAAAACATTTACCTTAACGTTAGTTTAACATTAGGTAATAGCCGCAGAAAGGGGTCGACCGAATAAGGAGGATTTCAAGGACCAATTCCGCTATGATTTCTCCAACGCCAATCCAATGTTATCCCACCCTAACTCCACTCAAACTTCTGAGACAATCTTTCCGCGAAATTTAATTAAACGAAAGTGCAAAACATTGTTCACACTTAACGTACCTCGGAAAACACTTGATGAAAGCAATATTTCAAGAGTAGCGTTTCTTTTTTTCTGGGTGGGGTCAGAATCGTTCGTCTCCACCTGAAGCATTTGTCTCCCCTCCCCCCACCTCAACCATTCTCGCGTTGAGATTTCTGGGAGTATTTCTTAATAAACTTCTCCATCTTAGGAAAGCCCAAGTGCCAAGGCCGAAACTGGAGCATTGAATAAACTAATTACTCCCTAAGCGAGGAATTTAATGGAATTCCCGGCAATTTTCGCGGATACGAAAGTTAGATTGTTGCTGTAATGAACCGCAGGAACAGGAATGGCACGTTCGACATTCAAATGAGGTAAAAACTCAATTTTAGTTGTTTCATTTCCTTGAACTCCCAAGTTTTTTTTTCTTCCTTTATTTTTTCCCCGCCGCTACATTTTCACTTGAAGAAAAGAATGGAAAAGTTTCATTTCTGTCGAGAAGTTCCTGTTCTATTGAATTCTTTCGACTTTGCCATTCCCCTATCCCCCCCTTATTTTGTATCCAATGAATCCTCAAAATATTCAGTCTCTCCATGGATTGTAACCTGCAGTATGTGACTTACGCGAAACTTGGAAAGTGATTTATTTGAAGACAAGAAAAAATGTGGAACGGAATTGGATTTTGTAATGAGCAGCCGACATTACTTGCATACTGAGGAATGCATGTGAAATGAAATACTAACCAACTCCCAGAAGACACACTCATAAGTTTTTTTCTTTCTTCTTCTATCATGTAGTCAGTGGCGGCGAATGAAAAAAATAGTGGGAAGGAAGAAATATTTTCTGAGTGATGGCAGTCACATTTAATATACCTCTAACCACCATACAAAATTCATATTTGAGCTAAAGGAGTATTATTTATTTGGTTTCCTTCCTTGCTAGGGGGGGGGGGAAGACAGTAAAGGGCGCAATGATCGACGAAGAGAATGAATGAATGATTTAATTTTGTTTTCTTACTTTTGTTTTGGCTAATAGCGGGGATGAAGATGAATGATGATAAGTAGGGCTAGGATAGTTATGCACTAAAAAAATATGCATGCAAATATGCACTAAATAGGTGTAAAATATGCACTTTAAAAACCCATTTAATTTATAAATGCTGTATATTACAAACTATGAAAGATTACATGCCAGGCAATGAATATGCATTATTCTGAATGTTCATTCGCTACACAGAATTTTTTCTATTAATATGGTTCTGCGTAAAATAAAACACAATACATTACAGATCAAGATCATGCTTGCATTTGATAACAACATGATGTCTGAAATTTTCGAACTTGAAACTCCTTCTGCATTCAGCTAGAATAGTCTTATATTCAGAAAACACACGTTCCACTTCGCAAGATACAAGTGGACTGTATTTTAGGGCAGCAAAGTCAGACACATCAAGTTCCAGATCATCCGCACGTTGTCCATTTGTAAGCAGAATTTTGCAAACTTTCACCATTGTTACATACCCACTGTTCTTTTTCAATACTGCATCCGATTTCTGTACATACACAGGATCTTCAACCTGGGCGAGGACCTCTTTAACGTCTTCTATAATTTTGATGCTTGTTTGAAGTTGTTGAAAGAAGAAAGGCAGAGAAAAGATAAAGAAGATAGAGGAGAAGAAAAATAAATACAGTATATGCTCGGTGTTGGTTGTGGGTACAAAAATATGCACATCAACATATTTTCATAAAATATGCACCTGCATATGAAATATGCATTTTTAGTTTAAAATCCTTAAATATGCATTTACATATGCATTATGCAAAATGCATAATTATCCGAGCCCTAGTGATAAGATTAAATAGATGAAGGGACAATCACAAATACATTCTAACAGCACACAACAGAAGTCCCAGGCCACGGGTTCAGACCCCGGAGCCAGTAGTCCGGGTTTTACCACGTGGTAGTGAGGTTGACATTTTGGTGTCTTGAGAAACGGCCACCCCTTACTTCCTTCGATGGATGAAGAGAGTGAACCCTCTGCTACTTCTGTTCTTTCAGGAAACAACTATTTTATGGTACTAATCAGAAAAGCTGAAAAAAGGTGGTGATCGTGCCCGTCTGTCTGTCCGTGTCGACTATAACTATCTCAGGAACTAGCAGAGTCATGAAGTCAAATTTTGTGAGTTAAACGAACTTAGCAAAAAACTAACCACCTTAATGAGAAACAAATTAACTCTTTATAATGAATTCTTCCGACTGTGAAAGACAACAATATCGATACCTGTCGATATCTCGGAAAAAGTAAAAGTGAAGGTTTCAAATTTTCTAATTTTAATACCTATCAAATTATAATTTAAAAGCACATTTCCTAATTTTAACACTTACTATTTATTTATATGGTGTCCCGACAGAACGTACCAGCGACAAAACGTACCACTAGGGTTTTCGCGAAGAAACGTACCACACAGATAAACACCTACCTTCAAGATATTTACTCCGCGACAAGACGTACCACTTCAAGGAAAACGCTTGAACTTAAAATCAAAAGAGAATAAAGTGGTTAGTGGCCCGTCGAGTGATCACGTGTGTGGAGTCCCGAATGATGCTCAGTTAGATATGAAGAAACGTATGCAATAGGCGAAGAAAAGGGTTCGAGAGGAAGACACGCTAATTACCAAGATTTAGAACGATACTCTAGGCAACCTACACGACAAAGGTTAGGTTAGGCTAGGTTAGGTTAGGTTAGAACTGACATAACTAAAACGAAAATCGAAAAAAAAGACGAAAAGATAAAACAAAAGAAGAAATGTGGACGACAGCTTAACCACAGCTGATTTAAACACGCCAAAATAGCTATATATGCATTATAGTATAGTCATTTTGCCAGTCCAAAGCGTGGATAAAGTGTGATGGAAATCAGCAAAACCATCAAGTG